>NC_045960.1:89487876-89710533 GCF_010909765.2 Amblyraja radiata
TGCACCTAATTTCAATGTTTCTATGTTTCTATGTTAATGCATATATGCACAAGTCAGTGCCATGTTTATTTCAATGGACATTTGTGGAGTAAAGTAGTAACTTGTTCTTAAGAGGCCATGGTGGCTGATTACTGCAGGGAGTTTATATAAAAACATTTTTTTCCCTATACTGTTTAAATCCAAGACAACTTTTTTTCCTACTTGACAATTTCCAAAGTAACTTAGAAGTAGTTCTATAGTTCCTGATCAAATTATATATAGAAACATAGAAACATAGAAAATAGGTGAAGGGAGGAGGCCATTCGGCTCTTCGAGCCAGCACCACCATTCATTGTGATCATGGCTGATCGTCCCTATCAATAACCCGTGCCTGCCTTCTCCCCATATCCCTTGACAATATATATAAATTGTATACATTACTATATCTTCTCCTTCCCCCTCACTCACCTTCCTGCAATGACAAACTAAATCACCATTATTTAACAAAATCTTACAAATATGCTTTGGAACTTTTTCGGATCGTGTGAATGACCTCCACTTGAGACAGTACAAGACTGCATATTGTTCACTGTCTGATTTACACAGTGATGGTGTTCAGATGATCCATCATCAGTCCTGTATTCCCTCATCAGCCCTAGTCTTTGGCTCTAGATGATGATTGAGAGCATCTACCTTTGCATGTCATTTCCCGGCTTCCATATAATGGTATATTGTTCTGCTCTCAGGATCAAAGCCTGCCTTTGAAATCATGGAGTCAAAGGAAAACAGGGCACCAAGTTCATTTTGTAAATCACAACAACGCAAGAAAATGGGAACAGGCCACTCGGCCTCTCGAGTCTGCCCCATCATTGATTATGATCATGGCTGATCTGCTCAGGCCTCAACTCCTCCTCTGTGTCAGTTCCCCATCAGACTCAATTCCCTGATCTTTCAAACATTTATCTACCTTCACCTTATTTCCAATGATCTGATCAAAATCAGGGCTTTTGCGAATGGTGAAACAAAGCGTATACACGTGTTTACAAAGTCCTGCACTTCAAACATGTTGGCTAAACATTTTTATTCAGCTGATAGTACCTTTTCCCTGCTGCTCTCTCGTCCATTTACTTTTTTTGGAACCACTGGACTATACAGTTTCAACATTAAATGAATCACAAGATCATAGGTGGTGCAATAGTTACATATAAACATAGAAAATAGGTGCAGGAGTAGGCCATTCGGCCCCTCGAGCCAGCACCGCCAATACAATATGATCATGGCTGATCATCAAATATCAGTACCCCGTTCCTGCTTTCTCCCCAAATCCCTTGATTCCATTAGCCTCAAGAGCTAAATCTAACTCTCTTGAAAACATCCAGTGAATTGGCCTCCAACACCTTCTGTGGCAGAGAATTCCACAGATTCACAACTCTCTGGGTGAAAATATTTTTTCCTCATCTCAGTCCTAAATGGCCTACCTCTTATTCTTAAACTGTGACCCCGGTTCTGGACTCCCCCAACATCGGGAACATTTTTCCTGCATCTAGCCTGTCCATTCCCTCAAGAGTTTTATATGTTTCTATAATACACCCTCTCATCCTTCTAAATTCCAGTGAATATCAGCCCAGTCGATCCATTCTTTTAGTTAGTGCAGCTGCCTCAGAGCCCCAGTAATCCACATTCAATCCCATCCTTCAGTGTCGTCTGTGTGGAGTTTGCATGTTCTTGCTACGAGTTATTTTATATAGTCCTAGTTGCTTGCATTTGGCCCATATCTCTCTAAATGTTTCCTATCCACCATATACCTGTCCAAATGTATTTTAAATGTTGTTTAAATGTTGTCTGGCAGCTCGTTCCATATACCCACTACCCTCCATGTGACCCTCCAAGTGAAATGATTGCCCCTCCGGGTTCATATTAAATCGTGCTCCTCTCATCTTAAACATGTCCTCTTGTTTTTGATTCCCCTACCCTGGGTAAAAGACTTTGTGCTTTCACCCCATCAATTCTCCTCATGACTTTAAACCTCTCTCTAAGATCACCCTTCCATCTCCTATGCTCCAACGAATAAAGTCCTATCTTGCCCAACCTCTTCCTCCAGCTCAGCCCCTCAAGTCCCGGCAACATCCTTGTAAATCTTCTTTACATTATTTTCACTTACTTGTCCCTTATTCTTGAATGAGACAGAATCAAACCAACTCCCCTGACTTTGTGCTGGATCATGGGTCCTTTCTGAAGATGCACCAGCCTATTTCATTGACACTGAGGTAACCCAGATAATCTGTTCACCCACTATTTAGTCAATTAATTCCATGCCAAGGGCATTTCCTACAGAAGTGCATTTGCACCAGAGTTACACTACAACTGTGTGCATTGAGCACATTGCTGGAATTTGTTAACTAGCTCATGCCAAATCTATTCAGATCTCAATAGGTTTATGCGGAAGATGGCGGCACAATAACATAAATCATGTTTCTGAAAGCCACCAAACTGAGCTTTAATAACATTGCCTAATTTAATCTTAGACATTCATAGTCAGAAATTTTGCAGCTTTTTGCCAGGCAAGTCCTTATTCCTAAGTGGTTAATTAATGTCTTACCAATTAGTTTTGCAATAAACCAAACCAGCCTTTCTTGAAAAACATGAGGAGCAATTTTTTAAAGTTGTGTTTCCAAGAAGATCAATTTAGGAATGTAACGGTAATTAAAGGCAAAGCTTCAAGTACGTGTCTGAATTAAAAGGTTTAATTTATTTCAGTTTAGAGATATAACGTGGAAACAGGCCCTTCAGCTAACCGAGTCCATGCCAACCATTGGTCACCCGTACACTGGTTCTAAGCCTTACACACTAGGGGCAATTTACAGAAGACAATTAACCTAGAAATATGCACATCTTTGGAATAAGGGGAGAAACAGGAGATAAAAATACATTAAAATGTCCATTCCTGTAATAGCCATGTAACAGGATTTATCTGAATAATCCCGCTAATTTGCTGAAAATGGCAACATTTAGAGTAAGAGTGTCCAGAGTGAAGAGTGGTTTACTGTCATATGTTCCGAAACAACAAAGGATTGCATAAAATGACTTAAGATATACTGCCTACTACCACACTGGCAGATAACCCTTCACACCTTTAAGTGCCTGTCCCAATTGGGCGTCATTTGCGCGTCATTTACCCAACATAATTTATGCGTCAAGTCACGCGATGCGTGCGTCGTGATGAGCACGAGATGCGCGCATGGCGTGCATTAGGAGTGCATGATGCATGGTGATGTGTGGTGGCGTAGGCAGTGACACGCGGTCGCGCGCAGCGCCCCAGGATTTTGGGATTCACAAAATCTTCGCGCGCCACCTGCGTGACGCGCAAATGACACCCAAATGAAACAGGCCCTTTACCAATCAAGTATCTGTTGATCTCTGCCTTTAAAATACACATTGCCTTGGCCTCCGCAACCATCTGGAATGGAGGAGGGCATTTGGATAACATTCAGAAATTGATTTAATGAACAGAAATACAGAGCACAATAGATTAATTTGCCTCCTAGAATAAATAAAGTTCTATCATATCTGTAGATTGGCTATTGCATGCTAGCCAATCAAAGTGTTTGTTAGTAGTAGCTCCGCCTAGTACGTGCTTTATAATATCAAGAGCTCGCTTACTCTAGCCAGTAGATGTAGCAGCTCGGAGCTGTAACGTACTGCAGATCCTATGCTGTAAGTGATTTAATAAACATGTGTTGTATCTTAACGTGTGTTCGGGTCACATCGTTACATGGTGTGAGACAGTAAGTCTTACCCACTCCGTTCAAGTTTATTGGGTTTTATTTTCTTTTGATTGGTTTGTGTCTTTACTATCTCCATTATGGCTAATTCCTGTCGCTGCCTGAGCCCTTTGATCTTTGATTCAGACATTCCTGAGCGATGGCGTCTCTTCGAACATGACCACACTCATTATGCTCGCATCGTTTATCAGAATGTCCCCCCAGAAGTGTGTACATCTGTTTTGCTCAATCTTGCGGGACCTGAGGCAATGAATCGTGCCGAAAACTTCACTTTTGCTCCTGCTGTTTTGGATGACAACGGTCACGTCCGTGTACCGGCAGAAACAATTGATGATCCTGTGATTTTGCTAAGCACATTCAGATAACTGTATGATATGCCTTCAAACCATATTATTGAAAGAACCAAGTTCTATGCTCGTTGGCAACAGGTCGATGAGCCTATTGAACAATTTATCAGCGGCTTGAAGCATATGGCTGCACTGTGTCGATTTCGAGATTTAAGAGATTAGCTGGTAGGTGGAATGCTTGATAGCAAGCTGAGAGCTGAGCTTCTCCAAAACACTGAATTGACCCTTGACCAAGCAGAACATGCCTGCCGTATTTCTGAGATAACGTCTCCCCACTCTGACCCAGTGCCTTTCAGTCCCCGCCAGCAACATAGCGTTAATCTTACAGACTTCTCCTCTCACAAACCCCATACCGGGTCAACTGCTCGCTGTCAGAATTGTAACTCTTTTCAAGCGAAGGGTCATCAGTTTTGCATTGCCTACGGAAAAGAAATTAAACCATTTTGCACGATGCTGTCATTTCCGTGTGACTCCTAATGTTTCAAGGACAAGCCTGCACCTGCTTCAGCAGTTCACTGATACTGACTCCCAAGAGCCTGAGTTGTCGTCCCCCACTTTGCTCTCATACCATGTTGATAACAGTTCTGCCATCCACTCCCTCCTCCCTTCGTCTAATGAACTACTTGACCCTGAAGTAACTATGTTTGTGAATAACAGGCCTCTTCTTGCCAAGGTGGACACTGGCGCAAAAGTCAACGTCATATTATTAAGGGAGTTCAAGAAAATTTGCAATGCTGAACGTATTGGCAAGGCCTCCGCAATGCTTCGGGCTTATGGGGGAGAGGTTCTGCACCCACTCGGAAAAGCTGATTTAAAGTGCACTGTAGATGAACAGACCCGCACCTTGCAGTTTTACATTGTTAAATTTAATTCAGAGACTTTGCTCGGTATCAATGCATGCCATGATCTAGGCCTGGTCTACTTTGGACGTGCTGTCCACAAACTCTGCCTCACTGATGAACCCACTCAGCAGCTACTCTCTCAATGTTTAATGATGAACTTGGCAAGTTGCCTGTCAAATATCGCATTACTGTTGATTCTAAAGTCACACCCGTGGTCCGAGCGCCACATCGTGTCCCACATGCCATGTTTGACAGAATACATGCTGAACTCAAACGCATGATCTCAATGGGTGTTATTGCTGAGGTAACTGACCCGTCTGACTGGGTTTCAACTATGGTCGTTGCAACTAAGAAAAACAAGGAGGAGATCCATATCTGCATCAACCCCAGACATCTTAACATTGCCATCAAGCGGCCACATTACCCAATGCAAACCACAGAAGATGTCGCTGCACAGATTAGCAATGCAGCAGTTTTCTCGGTCCTGGATGCCAAAAGCTCCTTTTGGCAGATTCCACTAGACCCAGACTCGTCCAACCTCACTACATTCGGTACACCCTTTGGCCGCTTCAAATTTCTTAGAATACCTTTCGGCATCAACTCCACCAGTGAAGTCTTCCAGTGCACTATGCAACAATTGTTTGCAGAGTACCCGTGCACCATAATTGTTGATGATATTCTCGTCTGCGGTTGCGACTTGACTGAACATGACGCCAATCTGAAGAGAGTACCTGACTGTGCCAAAGATATTCAGCTTAAACTCAATCCACTAAAGTGCAGGTTTTGAGTTCTTGAGGTCACTTACGTCAGACATCTTTTTACCAGCGACGGTCTCAGACCAGATCCGCTGAAAACTGCAGCTATCAACGTTATGCCGGTTGCTACTGATGTTGTGAGTTTACAACGATTCCTCGGTATGGTTAACTACCTGGGAAAATGTATTCCCAACCTCAGCGACATATCGGCCCCCCTGCGAGAACAGACACACAGGACGCAGCATGATCCTGGTACCCACAGCATCACAGGGCTTTCGACACTCTCGAACTGCAGCTGGCTATCGCACCTACACTCTATTTCAATCTGGAGTTACCGGTGACGCTCACCTGCAATGCATTCCAGTACGGGCTAGGCGCAACGTGCCTGAAGGCCACTAGTGACGGCGATTTCAAGCCCGTGTCATATGCATCCCGTACACTAGCTCCCAAAGCTACAGGAACTGCTGTAGCTTTGGGAGCAACAACAGCAGCAGGAGTTTAGCAAGAGATACGACTGATTGGCTCTAGCCCAAGTGGGAGGAGAGAAGTGAGTCAGTGCTGGGAAAACAGTTGAAAACTGAGGAATTTGGTTTGCAAATTGGTAAATCAGGCAATTTATCAGTCAATTTAAGCAAGACTGCTCTTAGCGAGCGGCAGTGAGTGAGCGGCCTTGCGAGGGAAGTGCCCTGTGAGTAAAGTGTGAGTCTTTGGCTCGAGAGTCTTCGGAGAGGAGGCGGAGGAGAGGAGACTACGCAAAACACTGCAGAGGCGGCGCGACTCGGGTGGCGGCGCGACTCGTTGCAGCGGCTCCTACAGCCTGTCTGTCTTTTTTTATTTTCTGTCTAGTTAAATGTAGTGTTTGGTGTTTTTTAAATACTGGTTTTTAAATGTGTATATGTGGGGGGCGGGGGGGGGGGGGGGGGGGGGAAACCGTTTAAAATCTCTTCCCTGTCCGGGAGACCCGACCTTTTCCCTGTCGGGTCTCCGTTGTCGTTGGGGCCTAGCACCGTGGAGCGGCCTCCAACCTGAACGACCCGGGGGCTCGGGAGACTGCGCTGCGGACTACTCACCATCGTGGGGCTGGCCGGCCTCGGAACGTGGGGAGCGGTGGTGACTCGCTGCTGCGACTCGACTCCTGGGGCTCGGAGGCTCCAGCAACGCAGCCGCAGGTCCGGTGGACTGGGACATCGGGAGCTCGTGGGTCCGGGTGGAGAGAGAGACCGCTTCCCGGAGCTCCCGCAACGTGACTTCTCCAGCCCGTGTCGCGGGGTTTGGAACGACCCGGAGCGGGGTCATACATCGCCCGGCACGGCTTCGTGGCCATGGGACATTACAGCGCCCGCCGGGGGCTCCAGCTTCGAGACTTCTAGACCGGGAGCGGGGCCGTAAATCGCCCGGCACGGCCTAAAATGGCCGTGGGACTTATCATCGCCCGCCTGGGGCTTGGACATCGGGAGAGACATGGAGAGCAGGGGAGAGAAAAGACTTTTGCCTTCCATCACAGTGGGTTCACTGTGATGGATGTTTGTGTGAACTTAATTGTGTGTATGTCTGTAGGACATTGTTTTTGTTTGTATGGCTGTGGAAACAAAATTTCGTTTGAGTCTCACTGGGGCTCAAATGACAATAAATTTGTATTGTATTGGGAGAGACGAAAGAAGGAGATGTCAGGCAAGCTGATTCAGTGTGATGCTTGCAGTATGTGGGATGTCAAGGACACCGCTGGTGCCTCTGGCTGCTACAAATGCGAAAAGTGCATCCAGGTAGAGCTCCTGAAGAGCCGTGTTGGGGAACTGGAGAAGCAAGTGGATGACCTCCGGTTCGTCCGAGAAACTGAGTCGTTCCTCGACAAGTCTTACAGTACGATTGTTACACCTAAGGTACTGGAAGAGAGAAGGTGGGAGACAGTGAGAACGGGAGGGAAGCATGGAATGCCAACATCCCCGGGTGTTGTACCTCTTGTGAACAGGTTCACCCACTTAGAAGCTGTCGGGACAGAAGAGGTGTTTACACTGGGCGGCGGACTGGCTTGTGATGCGAATAGGGCTGTTGAGCCAAAACCAAAAAGGCCTAAGGCAGGCAACGCCATTGTAGTAGGAGACTCCATTGTGAGAGGTACGGACAGGGGTTTCTGCGGCAACAGACGGGATGCGAGGATGGTGTGCTGCCTTCCTGGTGCCAGGATCCAGGATGTCACGGACAGAGTGCAGAAAATCCTCAAGGGCGAAGGTGAACATCCGGAAGTGGTAGTGCATGTCGGCACAAACGATGTCGGAAAGAAGGGGAGGAATATTCTGCAGCGTGACTTTAGAGAGCTCGGAAAAATGCTGAAAAGCAGGACCTCCAGGGTTGTTATCTCCGGTTTGCTTCCAGTTCCTCGTGCTGGCGAGAGCAGGAACAGGGAGATACGGGACCTGAACATGTGGCTGAGGAACTGGTGCACGGGGCAGGGATTTAGATTCTTAGTCACTGGGATCTGTTTTGGGGTAAGGGGGAACTGTACAAAAGGGACGGATTGCCTCTTAACAGGTGTGGGACCAGCATTCTGGCAGGCAGGTTTGCCACTGCTACACGGGTGGTTTTAAACTGAATAAGGGGGGTGGGGTGTCGAATGGGCTAGTGGAGGATGGAGTTAAAGGGAAAGGGTTTCTTAAATGTGTGAGCGTAGAGACAGAGGGGTGTAAAATGAGGGTAGAAGCAATAGGTAGCAAGGTGAAAAGTAAAAGTGGCAGGCCGGAAAATCCAGGGCAAAAATCAAAAAGGGCCACTTTTCAACAAAATTGTATAAGGGGTAAGAGTGTTGTAAAAACAAGCCTGAAGGCTTTGTGTCTCAATGCAAGGAGCATTCGTAATAAGGTGGATGAGTTGAATGTGCAGATAGCTATTAATGACTATGATATAGTTGGGATCACGGAGACATGGCTCCAGGGTGACCAAGGCTGGGAGCTGAACATCCAGGGATATTCAATATTCAGGAGGGATAGAGAGAAAGGAAAAGGAGGTGGGGTAGAGTTGCTGATTAGAGAGGAGATTAACGCAATGGAAAGGAAGGACATTAGTTTGCAGGATGTGGAATCGGTATGGGTAGAGCTGCGAAACACTAAGGGGCAGAAAACGCTGGTGGGTGTTGTGTACAGGCCATCTAACAGTAGTAGTGAAGTTGGAGATGGTATCAAACAGGAAATTAGAAATGCGTGCGACAAAGGCAAAACCGTTATAATGGGTGACTTCAATCTACATATAGATTGGGTGAATCAAATTGGCAGGGGTGCTGAGGAAGAGGATTTTTTGGAATGTATGCGGGATAGTTATCTAAATCAACATGTAGAGGAACCAACGAGAGAGCAGGCTATTTTAGACTGGGTATTGAGTAATGAGGAAGGGTTAGTTAGCAGTCTTGTTGTACGTGCCCCCTTGTGCAAGAGTGACCATAATATGGTTGAGTTCTTCATTAGGATGGAGAGTGACATTGTTAATTCAGAAACAATGGTTCTGAACTTAAAGAAAGGTAACTTTGAGGGTATGAGACGTGAATTGGCCAAGATTGACTGGCAATTAATTCTAAAAGGGTTGACGGTGGATATGCAATGGAAGACATTTAAAGACTGCATGGATGAACTACAAAAATTGTTCATCCCAGTTTGGCAAAAGAATAAATCAGGGAAGGTAGTGCATCCATGGATGACAAACGAAATCAGGGATAGTATCAAAGCGAAGGATGATGCATACAAATTAGCCAGAAAAAGCAGCATACCGGAGGACTGGGAGAAATTCAGAGACCAGCAGAGGAGGACAAAGGGCTTAATTAGGAAAGGAAAAATAGATTATGAAAGAAAACTGGCAGGGAACATAAAAACTGACTGCAAAAGTTTTTATAGATATGTGAAAAGAAAGAGATTAGTTAAAACAAATGTAGGTCCCTTGCAGTCAGAAACAGGTGAGTTGATCATGGGGAACAAGGATATGGCGGACCAATTGAATAACTACTTTGGTTCCGTCTTCACTAAGGAAGACATAAATAATCTGACGGAAATAGCAGGGGACCGCGGGTCAAAGGAGTTGGAGGAATTGAGTGAAATCCAGGTTAGCCGGGAAGTGGTGTTGGGGAAATTAAATGGATTAAAGGCCAATAAATCCCCAGGGCCAGATAGGCTGCATCCCAGAGTACTTAAGGAAGTAGCTCCAGAAATAGTGGATGCATTAGTAATAATCTTTCAAAACTCTTTAGATTCTGGAGTAGTTCCTGAGGATTGGCGGGTAGCAAACGTAACCCCACTTTTTAAGAAGGGAGGGAGAGAGAAAACGGGGAATTACAGACCAGTTAGTCTAACATCGGTAGTGGGGAAACTGCTAGAGTCAGTTATTAAAGATGGGATAGCAGCACATTTGGAAAGTGGTGAAATCATTGGACAAAGTCAGCATGGATTTACAAAAGGTAAATCATGTCTGACGAATCTTATAGAATTTTTCGAGGATGTAACTAGTAGCGTGGATAGGGGAGAACCAGTGGATGTGGTGTATCTGGACTTCCAGAAGGCTTTCGACAAGGTCCCACATAAGAGATTAGTTTACAAACTTAAAGCACACGGCATTGGGGGTTCAGTATTGATGTGGATAGAGAACTGGCTGGCAAACAGGAAGCAAAGAGTAGGAGTAAACGGGTCCTTTTCACAATGGCAGGCAGTGACTAGTGGGGTACCGCAAGGCTCAGTGCTGGGACCCCAGCTATTTACAATATATATTAATGATCTGGATGAGGGAATTGAAGGCAATATCTCCAAGTTTGCGGATGACACTAAGCTGGGGGGCAGTGTTAGCTGTGAGGAGGATGCTAGGAGACTGCAAGGTGACTTGGATAGGCTGGGTGAGTGGGCAAATGTTTGGCAGATGCAGTATAATGTGGATAAATGTGAGGTTATCCATTTTGGTGGCAAAAACAGGAAAGCAGACTATTATCTAAATGGTGGCAGACTAGGAAAAGGGGAGATGCAGCGAGACCTGGGTGTCATGGTACACCAGTCATTGAAAGTGGGCATGCAGGTGCAGCAGGCAGTGAAGAAAGCGAATGGTATGTTAGCTTTCATAGCAAAAGGATTTGAGTATAGGAGCAGGGAGGTTCTACTGCAGTTGTACAGGGTCTTGGTGAGACCACACCTGGAGTATTGCGTACAGTTTTGGTCTCCAAATCTGAGGAAGGACATTATTGCCATAGAGGGAGTGCAGAGAAGGTTCACCAGACTGATTCCTGGGATGTCAGGACTGTCTTATGAAGAAAGACTGGATAGACTTGGTTTATACTCTCTAGAATTTAGGAGATTGAGAGGGGATCTTATAGAAACTCACAAAATTCTTAAGGGGTTGGACAGGCTAGATGCAGGAAGATTGCTCCCGATGTTGGGGAAGTCCAGGACAAGGGGTCACAGCTTAAGGATAAGGGGGAAATCCTTTAAAACCAAGATGAGATTAACTTTTTTCACACAGAGAGTGGTGAATCTCTGGAACTCCCTGCCACAGAGGGTAGTCGAGGCCAGTTCATTGGCTATATTTAAGAGGGAGTTAGATGTGGCCCTTGTGGCTAAGGGGATCAGAGGGTATGGAGAGAAGGCAGGTACGGGATACTGAGTGGATGATCAGCCATGATCATATTGAATGGCGGTGCAGGCTCGAAGGGCCGAATGGCCTACTCCTGCACCTAATTTCTATGTTTCTATGTTTCTATTATGCCCAGATCGAAAAGGAACTACTCGTAGTGGTTTTCGCCTGCATTAAATTCAAGGACTTCATCTGTGGTAAAACCGTGACCATCGAGACTGATCACCAGCCGCTGGTCACCATTTTGAACAAACCGATCCATGCTGCCCCAGCACGACTACAGCGAATGATGATGCAACTGCAACGATTTGATTTCAACATCGTCTACAAGAAAGGTAAAGACATGTACATAGCGGACATGCTATCTAGAGCCCCGCACAGAACCAACGAACAACAACTCACCGAACAGGAAAAATTCTCAGTCATGAAGGCCTCGTTTGTGCCAACTGATCGTTTAAGCAGCCTAGCTGATCACACGACTGCTGATGAGACTTTACAATTGCTGTCTACAGTCATCCACCGCGGTTGGCCCGACAAACAGTGCAACACCCCGCTCGAAATACGCACCTACTTCCTGGTTCATGACGAACTAATGCTGCAGGACGGAATCATAGCCAAGGGCCACAAGGCAGTAGTTCCAGCCGCCCTCCGGGACGAATACTATAACGACATCCACAAGGGCCAACCCGGCATGGAGGCAACCCTCCAAAGGGCGCAAAGCATGTTTTACTGGTAGCAGACTTTACTGCCACAACCAGTCCCTCCTCTGCCATGGCCCTCGTTAGCCACTGACATCTTCGAGTGGCATGGGAAACACTATCTGGTTCTTGTTGACTCTTACTCGGGCTGGTTCGAAATAGTCCTACTGCAAACGAGTCCCGAGTTCCTGCAGTCCAACGGATTCGCCGAACTTGCCGTTTGGAGTGTAAAACAACTCATGGAACGACCATACTGTGCCAAATCTGAGGTATACCTGGACTTACTCACTCTACGAAACATTGCACGGAATCCCATACTAGGTTCTCCAGCCCAACGACTGATGTCTCGCCAAACCCGTGCTTCCCTGCCTGTCTCCCAGCAGCTGTTGCAGCCACAAGTTCTTTCTCCGCCTGCGGTTCAGAAACAACTGCAAATTAAATGTGACACACAGAAGCGGTTCTTCGACAAAGCCAGCAAGCCACTTAAACCTCTTGCACATGGACCAGTGGTTCGTCTGCAAACTGACAAGGTCCATGCATGACTGGGACACATCCACGGCCCTGCCAAAGAACCACGTTCATACCTGGTCAAAGTGGATGGAGTCATCTACAGATGCAACCGTCAACACATCCTTCCTGTGAAGGAACAGCATCCAGCGACTCCATATTCTGATGTCCCGCGCCTCGTGCTCCCTCTCACAGTCGGTCCCGTGCCCCACCACCTACCGTAGTCTCCCCGCGTCGTTTGGCACCTGGCTCGCCTATTTCGTCTCCCATCATGCCTGCCGGGTCACCGGTTGTTTTCCCACTCACCTCCCCGGTCTTTTCTTCTGCGAAAGGAGGCGAGGTGGTCTCCTATCGCACAAGGCTGGACGGGTTTGTAGGCCACCCGTTAGATATGGCGATTTTGTATAACTTTGCTAGTATGTTATTAATATTCCGCTTATAATGCTTAGCCGCCGATGTTTCTTTATTTCTACAAGAAAGGATGTAGATTGGCTATTGCATGCTGGCCAATTATAGTGTTTGTTAATAGTAGCTCCGCCTAGTACATGCTTTATAATATCAAGAGCTCGCCAGTAGATGTAGCAGCTCGGAGCTGTAACGTACTGCAGATTCTATGCTGTAAGTGATTTAATAAACATGTATTGTATCTTAACGTGCATTCAGGTACATCATTATAGTATCGTATAATTTTTTTTTACATAAATATTTCTTCATTCATAATATATGCAGAAAGTACATGCTATTTCATTATTTTATTGTACCAACCAATTCAACACTTTCCCCCAAAATGAATCAATCTTTCACTAATGTTTCACCTTTAAACACTGCATCAGTGAAGCAGAGATGCAAGAGACTGCGATTACTGGAAGTGTACGAATGTCAAAATGCACGTAATTATAACAAACACTCTTGATCAAGCAATGAAATCAAATCGATCTGTCTTGGTCTTGAAATCTTCTATTTTCCTTCTAAACAATAATTACAGGAACAGTTCAACAATTAAGAATCAAAGTGGAGATCCATTGTTGGAGAGAGTTGATTGTTGCATTAGTGAAAGTGCTACACAAGGCACAGCCCCTCTGTGACCAGTGGTGAAAGGTCCTGGAGTTTATCCCCTTGTGAAGTTATGCTTACATACAATAAAACACTGGTTTAGCTCAAGTTGAATTGTTTCATCCAGTTGCAGGTACATGAACTCAAGCACGGCATGGGAAGTATTTAGAGATACATCCTGAAAATAGGCCCTTCGGCCCACCGAGTCCACACCGACCATTGATCGCCCATTCCCACTAGTTATTCCACTACTCACTAAGAACAATTTATAGAAACCAATTAACCGACAAACCTGCACGTCTTTGGTATGTGGGAGGAAACCGGAGTGGGATAACATAGAACAAGTGTGAATAGTGAATGATGGCTGGGCTTGATCTTGGGTGAGCCAAAGGGCCTGTTTCTATGCTGTATATTTAAACAAAACTAAACTGAACAAAACTAAATTGGACTAGTCTAGTATAGACTAAACCCACATTGGCCCCTCTGTACTCAGTTCGTTTTTCTCCCCTCAAGCAGGCAATTGCTCCGTTCTCGATTATAGATTTCAATAATATCAAAATAACAGGTGTCAACCTAGCAGGTCTGACATTTTTCGATCATCCTCTCTCACATTTCTTAAATAACCATATGACATTTACAATTTTCCAATCTAAGAATTTCTGATTCCATTAAACTTTTGAAGGCTATGCATAATATAACTGCAATTTGCTTACCTATCTCCTTCAAATCCCTGGCATAGAAACTATCAAGTTCTGGAAATCAGTCAGTCCTTGAAGTCATATTTGTTTTCTCAAACTCTGCTATTGATTCTGTTAATTTTAATGAGCTGGACTGCGATTCATTATTAGAAAATCCTTTCTTCTTTTGCTGATATAAGGTAGTGATGCATCATTTTAATTTCCAATGTTATTATGATATTCACCATATGTTCAGAAGCAGGATTGGCCATGTGACTCTCAGCTATCAGTGCGATACACATTATTTTTTCTTGGTTGTGAACAGAGTTTCCCCTGAGAGTGATTGTGATTTACTGATAAATGCACAAGCAACTTTACTGCACCCAAAAGCATAACTACTTAGAGCAAGGGCCACTGTGAGAAGCAGTGGGCAGTTCAACCTTCAGCTGGCTGAACAAAAGCACATGCTGTGATAAGAGAAGGATCTTGAAAGGACCCTGTACATACACCAACCCGACCGGAGAACTGATAAGGAAGGAGCCGCTAAAGACAGAAGCCAGGAGCAAGGGTCGGTAGGAGGGTGAACCGGGTTAATGTCTCCAGCGCCTTCACAGGCTAAATTAAGTAACATTTCTAATTCTAGTTGATATTACACCTGTCCATATTGATTTTGCAGAAGCAGAATCTTTTTGAATTTTATTTATGATACCAATCCAGCTGAATCTTTCAAAGAACTGCCATAGGCACTGTGAAATGCTGTCAACTTCTATAACTGGCAGATCTTTTTTAATCATTCCTAAGTCAACATTTCTACAGCGCAGAGCAGAGAAGAGGTGGATTTCTGTGGGGTTCTTCAGCATCTATCCACGTCCCTGAAACACCAGAGAGAAGGTCCCTTGTTCATCTGGGCATTTGCTAGTATTTCCTCCTGCAAGCACTTTCAAAATCAATGTTCTGAATGGTAACAGGACTTGGAATGTAAGGATTTGGGACCCGAGAAGGACACATCAGTGCATTTTGTATGCGATGGTGTCAAAATTTTTATCAATGCCAGCACAAAAATAATTCAAAAGTGGAGATGAAAATACTCATTTTAAAATTAATGGAATACAGACCTTTATCTCAAAGGGCTGCCGCACAAAGAGTTTGAAGTTTGCTTCGTGATTTAATTAGACTCCACTTGGAACACTGCACTCAGCCCTGAACTCTGTACACAGCCTACATGTCAGGTGTAGCAATAGTAACAATGATTATGAGATTTATTTTTTTGAAAATAAAAATATTTAACGTCAGGGCCCATAAATAAAAATCTTGGTATTATTTCATGAAAACACCCATTTGTTTTTCAGAAAACCAATTTGGTCACAATTCAGCTGGAGTTGGCGCTCTAAAGACTGTCTCCCTGCCCTAACCGTAACATATTGTGAAATGTCCGTGATTTAGGAAGATAATCCCGAAGGCCGAGCCCAGCACGCGGGTTGCAGAGAGTCTGAGGTTTATGTGACTTCACTGGTGGGAACAGATTCCTCTGGGAATCTGTGACAACATACTAGAGTCTGCCACAGCTCTTGATGCTTTACAATCCTCCTTCATATTCAGAAACGTAAAACAATTATTTCAGTTGAAAATTACAAAAAAAATCTCCCAAACCATTTAAAATACTTTTAGATAATTATAAAGCCTAAAAGTGATGTTCAATTTCCAAAAACGGCATTCAAACGGGCTGCAGTAATATGGAGGCACAACTTACTTCCAGTCCCCTCCCTTCTACTTTCAGTCTGAAGAAGGGTCCCGTCTCAAGTTTAGTTCAAGGTGATACGTGTGCCAAGGTACAGTGAAAATATTTTATTGCATGCTAAGCAGTCAGCAGAAAGACAATACATGATTACAATCAATCTATTTACATTGTTGTGATACATGGTGGGGCATCATAGTTAAAGTAAGAAATGTTGCTGTAGGAAAAGGCATATAAGAGTGGAGCGATTGTAATATGAGCTTGTAGATTTGATTCTGTGGATAGCATGTAAATAGTTGCCTGGGTTGGACACCACCTTGGAAGTAGATCCAAAGCATCACGCATCCTTTTTCTCCAGAGATGCTGCTTGACCCGCTGAGTCACTCCAGCACTCCAAAGGAGAGAAGATTGAAAGTTTCAAGTTCTGAGGAGTACCACAGAGAACATTTAAGCTAACTTCCTCTACCCTCCATTCCCTGCATATCCACATGCCTATCTAAAAGCCTCAAATGCCACCAATATATCTGCCTCCTCCAACACCCCTGGCAGCACTTTCCAGGCACTCACCACTCTGTAAAAAAAATAGTTTAAAATTCTAAAATGTAAAGCCCGAAGTCACACAATCAATCTGAGGAAGGGTTCAACCCGAAATGTCACCTATCCATGTTCCCCAGAGATGTTGTCTGACATTTGTGTCCCGTTTATATCGGTTTAACTTGACTGAGCGAAATAGTGTGACTTTGAATGAGCTACACTGAAACTGGATCTGTAGATGTGATATATGACATTCAGAGGGAGGAAGAATCTCTTGGGGAAAATCAATGGGGAGAATCTCCTGGAACTCAAAAAGCATTGAGGTTTTATACTCTTTAGCACATGACTGAACAGGAACTCAATAGTTATAATTGCTATAATTTATTTCAGCATTTGTAGGCAAAGTTCAAGTATATACGTACAACAGAAATAAGTGTTAACTGACAAGATTAACTCTGAATATTAATGCATGGTTTAGAGTTTAGAATTTAGAGATACAGTGTGGAAACAAGCCCTTCCGCCCACCAAGTCCACACCGATCACCAATCACCCATTCACGCTAGTTCTATGTTATCCCAGTTTTGCATCCTACACACTAAGGGCAATTTACAGGGGTCAATTAACCTACAAATCTGCACGTCTTTGGGATGTGGGAGGAAACTGGAAGGCCCATGCATTCACAGGGAAATGTGCAAATTCCACACAGACAACACCCAAGGTCAGGATTGAACTCAGGTCACTGGCAACTCTACCGCTGCCCCACAATGCAGTCCTGCAATTCCAAATATTGTCGTTGAGAATCCAGATACCCAAAGCAACCGTCTATTACTACATTATTGAGAGATAGCTCTCAGGATACGCAAATGCCACAAATAATGTTTGAGAGAACATATGTAACTGATCAATTTTGATGAATCAAGTGGCAAAATAACTGGCCTGGAACCTTTCCTGGTCTCTGTAACTGTGGTGTAAAATATCTTAGCTCAAAACTTTTGATGCCTGGTTTGACGTAGGCCAATTAAGGTAGTTCAGTTGTCTGCCTACGGACAATTCATGCAATTAGACTGCCTCATGGTCATGTCCGTTTTTTCAAACCATCTCCCTTCAGTCGCCTCCTGCTGAGAGCTAGTAGGCTGCACTCTTCACAGGGAGTAATTGTTATTAATGCAGTTTCTAAATTGCCTTCTCCCTAACACTGTCATAGACCATAAGATACAGGAGCAGAATTAAGGGCCTGTCTCACTTGGGCATGATTTGCGCGTCATTTATGCGACATCATTTACATGTCACGACGCACGATGCACGCGTCGTGACACGCACGTGATGCGTGCATGGTGCGTGGCAACGTAGGTAGTGACGCACGGTCCCGCGCAGCGCCCCAGGATTTTTGGATTCACAAATTTTTCGCTCGCCACCTGCGTGACGCGCGAATGACGCCCAAGTGGGACAGGCCCTTAAGGCCATTTGGCCCATAGAGCCTGCTCCGCCATTCAATCATGGCTGATCTATTTTTCCCTCTTAACACCATTCTCCTGCCTCCCCTCCGTAACCATTTAGGCCCTTAAACATGGTAGATTATGGCAGCCACACAAATAACCCTATAACCATATAACAATTACAGCACGGAAACAGGCCATCTCGGCCCTTCTAGTCCATGCCGAACACTTATTCTCCCCTAGTCCCATCTACCTGCACTCAGACCATAACCCTCCATCCAACAAATGTTATTAAAGAGGTCTGAAATCCAATTTTAACCAACCTTCTCTCGATTCCTTCTCTCCAGAGATGCTGTCTGTCCCGCTGAGTTACTCCAGCTTTTTGTGTCTATTTTTGGTTTAAACCAGCACCTGCAGTTCCTTCTTACAAATATAACTCTCCGGGATTTAAAAAAATGTTACATAAGGTCTCCTCAGGTAAAGTACTTGATAGTCTGCAAGTTGATTAAAATATTCAAATTATTAAAGACTGGGCACTATGGTATAATGAACAAATGGTGATTGGTTAATAATAAAATGTTCCTGTGCACTAACCATAGAATAAAACTATTAGAAATGTATCCTAAAATTCCAAACTCAATTCTTGTAATTACCAATTAGGAAGGTAAATTGATTCATCCTTAGCAAATGTATTAATAGTGATGGCAATCATGGAATGATCCTTACATCGTATAGAGTGTAGACCATTAAATCTAATTGTAACTAATTAGCATGTAATAATGTCAGGCCATTAATTAATGTACGAAGACAGTTATTCCAGAAAACAAACTGGATTATTTAGTATATTTTGTACATTTCTCGATGGGTACAGAAAGAACTTCATTTTGGAAAGTATCATTTGATCGCTAATTGGCACTAATTTAAGGTTTAATTGAAATAAAAACACCGCATCTAATAAAGCGTTATTGACTGAGACATTGACTGCTCTTCACACAGCAAATGCATGTTTTTGAAACTTGGAATTAACTGCTGCCTCTACAAACTTATTCTTTAAAGGGAAGTTCTAATTTCTATTTGCAAAAACGTTGCTTAACCTCCTCCCCCTTCCCCACCCTTAATAATGCAGATCAATTTTAAGATTATGTTTCCTTGCTCTCAAGCCCCACGTCTGTGGAGATAGCTTCACCACTGCCCGCTCGACTCCTGCAAACGGTGACAAGCAGACCATTCCTTAATATTCCACTTCAAGAAAACACAAGCCCAGAATACAAGCCTTTTAGCTCCTGGTATCACACAGGTGATTTTATACTGCAGTACCACCAGTTGAGGCAGGATACTATAACAATGGACAATTGGATGGGCACATGGATAGGACAGGTTTAGAGGGATATGGGCCAAACACGGGGTGGTGAGACTGTTAATATTGACTAAATTAAAGACACCATAAAATGGAAGATCCCTGCACTTGTCAGAATTGCTAAACCCTTGTAAGCGGAACTTTACAGGCTTTGATTGGCGCCAGCCAGTCTAGGCTCTGACTGATATGCAGGATAGTAAACGGTCCAGGTGTGCTCCATGTTTCTCTTAAATTGATAACATGTATCGTGGTTTTGCAAGCTAACCTTAAATGCATCATTTCTATTGGGTCACTGCAAAAGCATTGTAAAACAGTATACATAATGTTACAAGACGGTCATCCTGTTAATTGATGATTGGTCAAACTGTTGAGCCTTGGAGAAGTTGTTTGCATCTCAGGGCACATGTTTCAATGTTTGTTCTTGTTAGCTTCCTTCGAGAGCTTTCTATCTTATACAATGTATGAGCTGTTGTATTATTGGGTTAGGGAAATGTCTGTTATAGAAACATAGAAAATAGGTGCAGGAGTAGGCCATTCGGCCCTTCGAACCTGCACCGCTATTCAATATGATCATGGCTGATCATCCAACTCAGTATCCTGTACCTGCCTTCTCTCCATACCCCCTGATACCTTTAGCCACAAGCGCGAAAGGTATGTATGGGGTTAATCGATATCTGTGATTGGTTTATTAAGGGACCACCCCCACGTGGTTCGGCCGCTCAAAGTCAAGGGACATATAAAAGTCCACCACCACAAGGATCAGTGTCGATCTTCTGGGAGAGCACTTGGGACTGCGTGAACTTCTGTAGTGTCTCTGTCTGCGCGAGGCCTAGAGGGCTTGAACAGGCAGATACGAGGATCGAACCCACTGTGGGAGAAGTAGAGTAGTTGAACTGTAATGCGCATTTGTTAAAATAAAATTTAGTTGTTTCAAGTGTTTGATTCAGTGTTTTTACTGAAACTAGACTGGGGGGAAGCTTAGAAACAAGCAATTTACAGGACGAGGGTAGAGAGGGCATTTTGGTCAGGAGTGACAAGTTGGCCAAAGGCCCTGCTCCTGTGCAGTATGACTATAATTCTATGACTCTATATGAGTATATTAATTGATTGTACACAAAATTGCTGGGGAAACTCAGCGGGTGCAGCAGCATCTATGGAGCGAAGGAAATAGGCGACGTTTCGGGCCGAAACCCTTCTTCAGACTCCCCAGCTTCCCCAGCAATTTTGTGTACCTTCGATATTCCAGCATTTGCAGTTCCCTTTTGAACCATATATTAATTGATTGTCTGCTGCACAGTGAAAGTGATCAATGAAACACTTTGGAAAACGTGAAAACAGAGCTATATAAATGCAGGTCCCTTCTTCTTCCCAGCTTTAGCTTCTGGATTGTAAATCAGATTGTAAGCAACATTTACAACTTGGCCATTTCCAACACTTCAATATTCCATTCGGAACATGAAATGTCACAGATAATTTCACAGCAGGGTAATAGGCCTTTCTCACGGGGCGACTTGACGCAAGATGTAACCAGATTGAAGTGGTCGTGGTCTAGCACGATATCACACAATATAAAGAGAAGATAAAGAGTTCCCACGGGTACTCGGCATTTCTGTTATTTGTGCGAGTGACTTGTCCGTCTCCCGAGCTTTCCCGTTAAATCTTGAATGAAAATTGTGAACTGTGAAGTGTTGTTAAATCATCACGTGGCACAAATGATGTCACTTTTTTTTCACACACTATAAATATCCTCCCTTGGTTGAATTGGCTCATTTGGAGACATGCCTGTACTAAGTAGTATCGAGTACAGGATGGTGGTGTTTTTCATTGACGCGCTGTATGCAGCAGCCCTCTATGTGAATCGAGGACGCTTGCGTGAAGGCAGAAGGGTGAGATTAATTAAAAAGAGAATTAAGAGGAAGTCTCACTGGGTGAAGCCCATCTTTCAATGGAGACCTCTATTTGGACAATATGATAAACTGCTTAATGTGCTGTGCGAAGAGGATAAAAGTGCATTCACAAACTTTGTCAGAATTCCACCCGAGCTCTTTAATGAGCTGAAGAATAATTTGGGACCTCTGCTGAAGAAGACTGACACTGTAATGAGAAAGGCACTGGAACCAGGGTTTGCGCATAGTAATCACCCTCCGCTACTTGGCCTCAGGAAATTCTTACAACTTTCTTGTCGCCACCAACACCATCTGTGGTATTGTCCGAGAAACCTGTGAGGTGATCATCAAATTTTATGCAGCTGAAGTGATGGAATGCCCCAGTACACCAGATGCATGGAAGAGAGTGGCGCTGGGGTTTGACAGGTGGAACTTTGCTCACACATGTGGGGCTTTGGATGGCAAGCATGTGGCAATTTGTTGTCCACCCAGAGGTGGCTCAAATGATTTCAATTACAAGAAATTCCACTCAATTGTACTCTTGGCGGTGGTTGATCATAACTACAACTTCCTGTATGTGGATGTGGGCACACCTGGAAGTGTTGGTGATGGCCGGATTTGGAAAGAAACCTGGCTTGGAAAGAAAATGGAAGGTGGAACAGCAGGCATGCCTGATCCAGAACCTCTGCCAGGAGAAGAAAGCCCGGACATCCCATATGCGATGGTTGCTGACGAAGCCTTTGCACTACGGCCCTGGATTATGAAGCCATATCCACAGAGGAATCTAACTAGGGAACAGAGGATCTTCAATTACAGGCTGTCAAGGGCTAGGAGGGTTGTAGAAAATTATTTGGGCATCTTGGCAAACAGATTTAGATGCTTGCTCAAGACAATGGAGCAGAAGCCCAAGAATGTTGAGACTATAGTATATGCAGCATGTGTTCTGCACAACCTGATCCGAATGAGAGGTGCAGCTGCAGGATCAGCAACAGCCATCCAGGACGGTGACCTAGTGGACAGTGACACAGGGGGAATAACACTAGGTACATGGAGAAGTGGTGCAACCAAGGCGGAAATGGTCCCACTGCAGCGTTTCGAAGGTAACTCGGGCACATACAGTGGGAAAGAGCAAAGAGGCCATCTCTGCGCTTACTACAATTCACAATTGGGGAGTGTGCCGTGGCAGGAGAGCTCTATTGATGGGTAGCCGACCACAGGAACACTACTGCATGTTAGCAGACATGCATAGAAAATAAGCTGATAATAATGTCCCGTTGTAATCCTGCTTACTTCTCTTTGTTTCACTTTCTAGTGTTGTCCTCAGAAAAGTGCTTCCTATAAGATGGTCGTCCGCAAAACCTGCCATTTAGCACATTGCATTGTCCCTTTTGTTGCCTGAGTTTAGGCTTGTTGCGGAGGTTAATGAATAGAATCTGTTTTTAAAAATCTAGCGTGCCTCATTTGTTGATTTTCATGTTTGCCAAGCCCTTTTTTAGACAAATGTTGTTTGGTGTGATGCACCATCTCTCAATATGTGCAAGGTCGTCTTTTTATATTGTCAAATAGGAATAAAGACTTTGTCTCACATTGACCGTGATGATTGTCTTATTTAATTGTCTACTGAGAGGTGAAACTTTCAAATGTTTAAATAGCTCAGCAATTGAGGGACATGAACACTCAAAAATGAAAATGAATGAAAATATGATTATATCACCTCCCTTCAACTATTTTGTGTTTCAGCATGAGAGGGATTATAACATTAGAGACATTCATCTTGTAGTGATATGTTAATGAAGAATTGCAGACATCAATCTGATAGTACAAAATATATTTATTTAACAATGAGGTAAACAAGCACTGACAATCAAACTGCTGAGTTAAAAGCTTTATCACACTTCAGGCTATAATAAAATGTGGAGCCTCCAACAGAAACAAAGTAATGCCCAAGAGGAAAAAACACACATTAACATAGGACTCTAGATGTCACACCAAATGTTGAGTGGCCAACAACTAAAATAAACTAAAACTCAAACGGTTAAAGACTACATAAATAATTCTCAACGTCCGAGGGATAACTGGACTAATTGACGTCAGCGAAACCATCTGCCCCTTCTTGAAATGGTGTTTGTGCACGGCCCTCTCCGTAAACAAAAGGCAACGATGGAATTCTAGCAGGTTGCTGCTCTGTAAACATCAGTGGTGATGGTGAGTGTCTCTAGAAGGAAATTAAGAAGTACATGTGAAAAATTTCTCACGGACCATAAAAATGCGGGACCTTTCAGTAAAGTCCCTTTTAAAGATTACTAGACCAAGTGCAGACCCGTTGGGTCTGTTTCCCCAACGGCGTTTGCGGGGGGGGGGGGGGGGAGAAGAGGGGAGGGAGGGGAGTGGAGGAGGAGGAAACGGGATAGATTTGGGAGGGAAATGAGAGCGGGGTAGGGGTGAGAGATGGGGAGAGAGATGTGGGGAAGGGGGGATGGGGAGGGAGGGGAGGAGGGAGGGACGGGGAGAGGGGTGGGGAGTGGGAGGGGAAAGAGTGGGGAGGGAGAGTGGAGGGGAAGGGGGTGAGAAGTGGAAGAGTGGGGAGGGAGGAGGAGAGGGGTAGCGGGAGTGATGGAAGAGGGACAGAGGGATAGGGGGAAGGGGGTGGGGGGAGAGAGGTAAGGAGGTGGGGTAGAGAGGGAACGGGGGTGGGGGAGAGAGGGATGGGAGAGGGGTGAGGAGAGGGGGAGGAGAGAGTGGGAGAGAAGTGGAAGAGTGGGGAGGGAGGGAGGGGTAGAGGGGTAGCGGGAGTGGAGGAAGAGAGACGGGGGAGTGGTGGAAGAGGGACAGAGGGGTAGGGGAAGGGATGGGGGGAGAGGGGACAGGGGAAGGAAGGGGAAGAGAGAGGGGTGGGGGTGGGAGAGGCGTGGGGTAAGGGGATAGAAGTGGAAGAGTGGGGAGGGAGGGGTAGGGGGGAGAGAGGAAAGGGGGTGGGGTAGAGAGGGAAGGGGGGTTGGGGAGAGAGGGATGGGTGGGAGAGGGAGAGGGGTGTGAGAGGGAAACATAGAAATTAAGTGCAGGAGTAGGCCATTCGGCCCTACGAGCCTACACCACCATTCAATATGATCATGGCTGATCATCCAACTCAGTATCCTGTACCTGCCTTCTCTCCATACCCCCTGATCCCTTTAGCCACAAGGGCCAGATCTAACTCCCTCTTAAGTTCCGATTGGGCATATGTGAACATTGGGCATTGTGACATCACGCAATGGAACATTCACCAGGGGCTGGGGCTCCTGCAAAGGCATATGTAAATGAAAATCTATTCTGATTGGACATCTGTGAGCATTGGACATTGTGACATCACACGATGGAACGTTCACCAGAGGCTGGTGCTGCTTCTATGTGTGAGAAGCCAGTTTATTTTTGAAATATTGGGGGGGGGGGGGGGAAGGATTTGATTTAAAACGTGTACTTAAACACGACGAAATGTAATGAGGAGCAGATACTTAGAAAGAAAAGTGAAATCTCTACCGAAATGGAAAAGATGTCGGCGATTCTGCGTCTGGTTTCGGAGTTGCAGTGAATCAAAGGAAGAAATGCAGCCAGCAGCCGTCCATGTAAATGGATCCATTCCGATTGGACATCTGCGAGCATTGAGCATTGTGATTGGACATCTGTGAGCATTGGGCATTGTGACATCACACGATGGAAACGAATCAAAAGGAAGAAAGGCAGCCGGACGGACGGCAGGCGACAGGCACACAGTTT
Source organism: Amblyraja radiata (assembly GCF_010909765.2). NCBI lineage: Eukaryota > Metazoa > Chordata > Chondrichthyes > Rajiformes > Rajidae > Amblyraja > Amblyraja radiata. Next base: position 89,512,810 of record NC_045960.1, read on the forward strand.
TATATATTAGATAGATAGAGTTATTTTCTTGAATCTCATTAACATAACTCATGAATAAGTTGATGTCCATATGCGGATGTAAATCTTTATTTTTTAAATTCAATCCCACAGAAGACAATTGTTTACCTGTTCAGCACGGAATTGTGGCTGTGCGCCCATTGCACGCGGCACTCCATATGTCCTATCTGTATACTTTCGAATCACAGAGTGATGTATTAGTCAATGCATTAAAAAAAGACAGATTATGAATTAAGTTTGTGAGAACACAGATTAAAGCGCTCATATATTTGTTAATACCTGGTCATAGAAGTGAGGCGGGCGAGGCTGAGGAACCAGTGGACGCTGTGCCTCAGGTGCACATGCTTCCATTAACTGCACAGACAACACCACACATTAAAACTATGTTGCTTTATGATGTGAGAAATAAAGATTTTTAACAGAAACGCTGAATGAAGGGAAGAAGATTAAGAATAGATTTATACCTTTTTATTTCGCGTAGTGATTGCCCCATTGATCATATTCCAAACAAAATCCCAATCTCCTTCATTGATTCCTTCTTCCATCATAGTATGTGTGTTGCCAGCTGACCCTGTTCTGGTCCCAAGTGCGGTGACCTTTCCATAGATGGTCCTCTGATTCGTGAACCATTGCATGAGTTGGTCATCTGCATTAAAGTAGAGTGGTGGAATTAAATAGATCTTCTAGCATTGGATGTCTTCCGTTATATTAAAAGTTCTGGACAGTAAATAGAGGCCTGTTTAAGAGCCTGCCCTCCACATTTAATGTGGTATTTCTTGTGCTTCTTGGATACCTGAGCACAAGTTTGTAAATACAGATAGCCTTTTTTAAGACAAGCATTACAAGTGAAAATTGCCTGCCCTCATGCATAATTTATTTTATGGCTCTTGGAGACATGATTCCCACTTCAAACACAGAGCGTGTAAAAGCTGTCTGCGACTTTTTTACTTTGCAGCTGCAGGGCACAGACACACTTATAAGAGAAGTTTAAGTTAACTGCAAAAACAGCACTTTTACATCAATAGCAATGTATGTTTTTAAATCATGGATAACATTAAATGGTTTTCCTGTTGATGTACTAATGTCTCATTATATATACTCACATGAGCACCCGGGATACTCCGCAGCCTTCGTCTCCAGCAGGTTCCGTTTTTTCTCCCTAATTCTGTAATCCTCTCTGGATTTATCGTAAAGAATTTCGTTGAATTGGTACCATTCTACAAGTTCCCCCTCTTGTTCCCTGGTGAAGTTATATGGCCTTACCTTCTGCCATCTTCCCTTTATATACGCGTCTGTTGAGGCTATTCCTACAACGGCTACTGGGGAGGCAATCTGAAATCCACATTGCTCACCCTCTCCCTGCTCCAAGGAGCCCACAGGCAGTGTTATCTGTGGCATCTCCTGTTGCCTCTCCACCTGTCTCTCTTGCTGCGTCTCCTCCTCATTCTCCTGCATGGCAAAAACCTTTCTGACATGCTTTACCCCCTTTCTTTGACCTTTTCTGGGAGCCATCTCTGCAAATGTTCCAGTGAAAAAGATTCTCCAACAATGACAATGAGGTGGGACGTCCTCGATGGACACATGTTCCATTGGCGATATTGAGACTACCTTTTTTACTCACCTTCTGTCCCCTCTGTCCAGCTTCCGGGTTCACTGTTCACAGGAGTTCCCACGGTAAACGCAAGAGTTATTACGGATATCGCACTGGCCACTACGTCCATATAATGTTTCAATGTTCAACCACAAGTGTACAAGTCACTCTTGGAGAAATTCAAGCTTGCTGTTCTCCCGAGTCGACAACTTAGTCCAGTATGCCAACTTGGTCAGCATGGACAAGTTGGGCAAAAGGGCCTGTTTCTATGCTGTATTGCTCTTTGAGTTATCCATTTGGGTGCATATCTTGAGGAGGAACAGATTATGAAAGTGCAAAACTCCAAGATTACAAAGAAAAAGCTCTGAACTGTCACCGGTATTCAAAGATTATTTATGGCAGTCTTAGAACCCTCATCAGTTTTCTTGATAGTCCATGACTAAGAAATGCCAAGGGAGACAGAACGTTGGTGGCTGCAAATGTATATTTCCTTCATATTTCAATTTAAAATTGAGATCAATGTTCAGGTCAGTGCAGTTGTTTTGTTCTGTTGAAAATATTCTGTCTGCAGGAGTTTACTTTAGTTAGTTTAGAGATACAGTATGGAAAGAGGCCCTATTGCGACCAAATCCACCCCGACCATCGCTCACCCATTCACAATATTTCTATGTTGTCCCACATTCTCATACACTCCCTACACACTAGGGGTAATTTTACAGAGACCAATTAACCTACAAACCTGCACGTCCTTTATGGTGTAGGCGGAAACCGGAGCACCCGGAGGAAACCCACGAGGTCACAAGGAGAACATGCAAAGTCCACAAAGACAGCATTAGAGGTCAGGATCAAATCTGGGTCTCCGGTGTTGCAAGGCAGCAGCGTTATCAACCGTGCCACTGTGAGTTTGTAATGGTCATTGGTTGGTAACTTACCTCCCGAGATGAAAACAGTCAAGAAAGGGAGAGTGTTAGGGACAAGCCATGGGAAAACGAGGACATTGAGGAACTTGGCAGCAAAGGGAACAAAACATTCAAATGCGGTGATGGAACAAAAAGATGCCTTCTGTCCAGAGATGCTGCCAGTCCTGCTGAGTTACTCCAACAGTTTGCGTCTATCCATGATTAAATGGGGTGGCCATTCATATTGTGCTGCTGGAGGTGAAATTCTTAACCGGTGGAAGACAGAGAACAGTGAAAGCTGTCATCAAGAATGATTTTTCAGCGGCACTGTGGCATAGCGGTACAATCATACAATGTGGAAACACAGGCCCTTGGGCCCACACCGACCAAAATGTCCCATCTACACTAGTCCCACCTGCCTGCTTTCGGCCCATATCCCTCTAAACCTGTCCTATTCATGTACCTGCACAAATGTTTCTTAAACATTGCGATATAGTTGCTGTGTTAACTGCACCAGAGACCCAGGTTCGAGCTCTACTATGGCTGCGGTCTGTACAGAGTTTGCGGGTTCTCCCTTTGACCCTATGGGTGTTCTCTGGGTGCTCCATTTTCCTCCCACATACCAATTTGTGCAAGTTTGTAGGTTAATTGGCCCCTGTAAATTGCCCTGTTGTGTAGGATGTGTTAGTAGGGTAACAGAACTAGTGTATGGGTGATTATGGGTCAGCACAAACTCATTGGGCCAAAGGGCCTGTTTTCATGATGCATGTCTAAACTAAACTAAAAACCGCTACAGGTGGTGATGGAAAGGCAACAAATCGAAAGGTACTCTATCAAAATGAGAATCTGATAAGCATCATCACAGAAGTGTTTCTCTGAAATAATTACTGCTGCAAATATCATGTTCACATCTCAGTCTGATTATTTAAAGTTCGCTCCATAGCACTGATAAGCAGATCTGATCCTTATATAAATACTGCCATTCTACCCGATCAAATGCCTTCTCTGCATCCAGCGTAACGACTGAAATATCTTCAATGTCCACTTTGCGAGAGTACATTATATTGAAAAGCCTTCTCAAGTTATTAAATGATTGTCTTTTGGGTATAAATCCCGTTTGATCCGGGTTTACCAATTTGTTAATATAATTATTCAGTCTTCTTGCTAGAATCTTTGCCAAGATTTTCTGATCCGTATTTAGAAGTGATATAGCTCTGTAAGAACCCGGTTCATCTAAATCTTTATCTTTTTTTGGTATAAGCGTTATGGTTGATTCTGCTAAAGTTTCTGGTAGTTTATTTTCGGTATAAGCCTGCGTGTATAAGTTGAGTAATCTTGGTACAATTGACTCCTGAAATCGTTTATAAAATTCATTACTAAAACCATCTGGTCCTGGGGTCTTCCCATTTTTCAATGAGTTTATTATTTGTTTTATTTCTTCACTAGTAATCCGTGCTCCTAATTCCTCTTGTTCTAAACTATCCAATTTAGAGAGGTTGCAATTATCTAAAAAATTTGTAATTTTACTATCATCTGTATTTATTTTAGTTGTGTATAAATTATGATAAAATTGGGCAAACCTTTTATTAATATCCTTTGGTAGTGTTAGAAGCTCACCCTTATCAGATTTAATTTTAGTGATAGTATTTTCCTTTTCTTGTTGCTTCAGTTGCCTCGCTAATAATTTATGTGGCATATCCCCAAATTCGAAGTGTGCCTGTTTTGTAATTTGGAATAGTCTTATTACTCTTGCCAATAATATTCTATTGAGTTTATATTTCAATAAGGTTATCTTATTATGTTTATCTATGGTTGGGTCACTTGCATTGTCCAGTTCTAGTGATTTTATTTCTTGTTCTATCCTCTGAAGTTCTCTTTTATTTTCTTTATTTTGAAAACTTTGATAAGAGATTATAGCACCCGCAAATGTATGCCTTAAAGGTTTCCCATAATAGCAATACAGAAATACCCGTCGTCTCATTTATCTCGAAAAAAATTTTTGTTTGTTCTTTTATATACTCATAACCCCGTGGGTTATTTAATATTTGTGCGTCAAATCTCCAAAAAGGTTTTATACCCGGCATTCCCTCGATTTTAAGTATAAAAGTCAGTGGTGAATGATCGGAAATAATACTATTATGGTATGATGGTTTAGTCGTATACGGGATTAATTTTGTATCCAATAAGAAATAGTCAATTCGTGAATATGTTTTATGAGCCGATGAGTAAAACGAATATTCCCTTCCAATTGGGTTTGCTATTCTCCAAACATCAGTTATGTTATTATTTTTTATATAAGTATTTAAAAATTCACAGGTCTTAGTTTTAACAAGACGCTTCACTACCTTTATTGATTTATCTAAATATGGGTCTATAACACAATTAAAATCTCCCCCCATTATTATATTTTGATAATTATGCTCTGCAATTATATTTACTATTTTCTTAAAATGGCAGTATTTATATAAGGTACTCCAAAAATTTAATACGGGAGATAATTTTATTAGATGGGGTTAAACTACTTTATGACAAACCTACAGCAAGAATATTAACTAATAATATGTTATCTCCAAAATGTTATTTATCAAGGGGTAATAGGCAGGGTTGTGCCTTATCACCATTGCTATTTGCCCTTATGATAGAACCGCTGGCTGAAAAGATTAGAAATCATCCGAATATTCACGGATATAATACTAAGGACTCAAAGAATAAAATGTCATTATATGCTGATGATATTCTTTTATATATTACTAATACACAAATGAGTATCCCCACCTTATTAACACTAATTGAGGAATTTGGTTCTTTTTCAGGATATAGAATAAAATGTAATAAAAGCGAAATTATGTCTTTAAAACCACAGGATGCGAGACACTTATTAAAATTCCCTTTCAAAATTGCAACAGAAAAATGCAAGTATTTGGGTATTCAAATTACGAGAAGACACAAATCATTATTTAGCAACAAATTTTATCCCACTATTAAATAAACTGAATGTTATGATTCAATTTTGGAAAACGCTCCCACTCTCATTGATAGGTAGAATTAACGCTATAAAAATGACTTTCTTACCACAATTAATATATTTGTTTCAAGCGATCCCAATATATATTCCAAAATATTTTTTCAAAAAACTAGATTCTAATATCACTAATTTTATATGGGATTATAGAGCACACAGAATTCAACGAAAGCATTTGTGTAAACCTAAAGAAGTTGGGGGTTTATCATTACCTAAATTTACGTATTACGTAATATGCACTGGGCAGTGCATATTAAGGACATAATGTATTGGTTGGATAGTTCCACTCACCAGTCAAAGTGGATAAGAATGGAGAAAGAGGAGTGTTTCCCGTACGATATACAATACAATACAATACAATACAATACAATTCAATTTATTGTCATTTGGACCCCTTGAGGTCCAAACGAAATGCCGTTTCTGCAGCCATACATTACAAACAAATAGACCCAAGACACAACATAATTTACATAAACATCCATCACATCGCTGTGATGGAAGGCCAAAAAAACTTCTCTCTCCACTGCACTCTCCCCCCCGATGTCAGAGTCAAAGTCAAAGTCAAAACCCCCGGCGGGCGATGGCGATTGTCCCATGGCCATTAAAGCCACGCCGGGTGATGCAAGGTCGCGCACCGGGTCTTGGTGTTAGAGCCCTTGGCTCGCGCTCGCAGAGTCCCGCCACCATTCCAAGCCGCGCGGGGCGGTGCAGTAAGGCCCCGCTCCAGGAGCTCTTCAACCCCGCAACTCGGGCGGGAGAAGTCGCCGTTGCGGAAGCCCTGAAAAGCGGTCTCCCTCCAGGGACCCGCGGGCTCCCGGTGTTACCGTCCGCCAAACCCGCAGTTGCAGCCACCGAATCTCCGGGGGTCGGGTCGCAGCAGCATCCACCACAGCTCCACCCGCTCTGGACTCGGCCAGCTCCGCGACGGTGAGGTGAGTAGTCGGCACCACAGCCCCCGGTCTTCCTGTTGGAGGCCGCTCCTCGTTGCAGCCCCAACGACAACGGAGACTCGACAAAGAAAAGGTCGGGTCTCCCGTGCAGGGAGAGATTTAAAAGTTACCCCCAACCCCCCCACACCACCCCCACCCCCCCACACACATACCCCAACAAAAATAACAAAAACTACATAAAAACATAAGACATAAAATAATGAAAGCGCAGACGGACTGCAGAGGCCGCTGCTGACGAGAGTCGCGCCGCCTACCGGATCTTGTTCTCCGCGCCGCCGCCATAGGAACGATCTTATTCTCACCGATAAAATTGAATAGTATAATATATAAGAAGAACCCAATTATTCACAATACAATAAGAGTTTGGAAACAAATAAAATTATCATTGAAATTAAATCATCTATCAGTACTAACCCCAATATTGAACAACCCTGCATTCAAACCATCTCTTATCGACAAAAAATATAAACAATGGGATAGACTGGGGATTAGGAAAATAGATATGTATGAATTGGGCAAATTGTTATCATTTCAACAATTAAAATCAAAATTTAAACTGAATGATAATCAATATTTTAAATATATACAGATATGTGACTTGATGAAGAAATATATACATAGATTTCAAACTATATTTTTAGACCCTTTAGAAGAAGTAATGAATATTAAGGCTGATTCACAAAAACTAATATCATATTTTTATAATAGTATATTAAATAGAGAATTACCCTCAACAGAGGCACTAAGAGAAGATTGGGAACATGAACTAATGATAAAGATCCCAAAAGATAGATGGGAAAAGTATCTGATGAACACACATAATTGTTCCATTAATGCAAGACATAATTTAATACAATTTAAATTATTACATAGACTATATTATTCAAAAACGAGGTTGAATAAATTCTACCCAAACGTCTCTCCCAGATGCGATAAATGTTTGTTTCAAAATGCCAATATCACACATTCATTTGTAGGATGTACAAAGTTGAATAAATTTTGGAGCGATATATTTGATATATTTACAAAGCTCTTCAAGTCAAGAATAGAACCTAATACGGAATGGATTATATTTGGAATAATAGTAGAAGATATCAATTTAAACAAAGACCAAAAAGTATTCTTTAATTATGGGTTAATAGTTGGAAAGAAATTGATACTTAAATTTTGGAAAAATACAGCTGTACCAACTATTAAAATGTGGGTTAGGAATATGACAGACATAGCACACCTTGAAGAAATGAGACTCCGCCTAAAAGATAAATATGACCAATTCTTAAGGAGTTGGTCCCCTTTCATCGACTTTTTGGAATCATGTGATGCAGCGGTACCGTAAAGATTGCTGATTTCAGGTCAGGTCGTGGATAGATTTACATCTCCGAATAAAGATTTGAAAATCTCTTTTTTAAGGGTCTTTTTCTCCTATTTCTACTTTCTACTTTTTCTTTTCTTATATACACACTTCACATTTTTCTATTTTCTATCTATTTTTCCTCCTTTTCTTCTCTCTATTTTGTTTTTTTTACCTTCCTTTTCAAAAACATAAAACTAGAGGTTGTACATAGAATGTATTACGTTATGACATAGTTGGCACCTAAAATTAGGTCCCACTGTATTGTATTAACTTCTAATAAAATAAACAAAAAAAAACAAAAAAAAGCAGATCTGATCCTATGATTTTTATTCCTCTTGCGATCCAAATAATGGAACACATTTTCTGCTTGCTATGGCACTTACCTGCGGCAATCAGAAGTTTGCAGAGTATGAGCTGTCGAAACTTACAGTAAAGGCAAGAGTCCAGCCTTGGAATATTCCAACATGTTACTCAACAAAACTTGTCTTTGCAGCTTGATTAGAAACACTCCCATGGCACCCTGGAATACCAGAACAAGATTAGGTACAGCTTCCTCTTGAGTTTGTTTCCCCACTCACTCACTGGGTCACACAGCTATCTCACAACACCAGGGACATGAGTTCAAGCCTGTTTGTTAGAGTGTTCGGAGACATATTGAATCTCCTTAAATCTCTAAGAAAGTAGAAGCACTGGTGTCCCTGCTTTGTGATTGCATGCTGTACCCAGGACAGGTCATTCAAGATGCTAACAGCCAGGAATTAACTTTCTAACACTCTCCACCCCCGACTCATCAATTAAAACTAGCCCATGATCTCCCGAATTACCACTTCTGAATTTAACAATTAGTTTATGATTTTGTTGAAGCTGAGCGAGAGATGGTTGGTGCCTCACCAGTTGTTCTACCTCTCACCTGTTCGCTAGCCTGCTGAGTTCCTGCAGCAGTTTATACCTTGCTCTCGATTCCCACAATGCTCTGCGCATAGACTTTTCCTACTATTCCACTGAATGTTCGGGTTCTGATGTTATGATCACCAAGCTGAAAATAACAACGTGCCTGCACTAATATTGATCTCAGTTAACAGCAGAGGGATGTTAGGACGACACATTCACAGCAATAAAGGCATTTGTTTCCCTGCAATCCTGGACAAGGAACTATCAAGAAAACTAATGGCGGCCTTGATCAGAAGAAGCTTTAAAACTGCACATTTAGGAATAGCTGCTTTCCCATTGCTCTTAGACTCCTGGTCCAGTCACCTATTTCACAACCCATTTTTGGGCATGCAGCCTTGTACTCTTATTCATAACTACCTCATTTAGTTATTTTGTTATTGCACTTTCATTTTTTTTTGCACAAGTTTGGATTTTTTTGCATCACAATCATGCACCATCCTTCTGATTTTCATAAGTCATAAGAGCAGAATCAGGCCATTCGGTCCAACGAGTCTACACCATTCAATCATGGCTGATCTATCTTTCCTTCTCAACACCATTCTCACTTATCATTGTATTCATTGTTTTGTTTATCATTACTGTATAATAATAATAATAATGGATGGGATTTATATAGCGCCTTTCTAATACTCAAGGCACTTTACATCGCATTATTCATTCACTCCTCAGTCACACTCGGTGGTGGTAAGCTACTTCTGTAGCCACAGCTGCCCTGGGGCAGACTGACGGAAGCGTGGCTGCCATTCTGCACCTACGGCCCCTCCGACCACCACCAATCACTCACACACATTCACACACATTCACACACAGGCAAAGGTGGGTGAAGTGTCTTGCCCAAGGACACAACGACAGTATGCACTCCAAGCGGGATTCGAACCGGCCACCGGTATGTACAGTATATACCATTTACTCTGTAAGCTTGATGTTAACAAATAATTTTATTGCAGCCTGGTGGATATGATAAAGTAATCTGAATCTGATCCATCTCAATATATTACATAATGACAATGTTACTTAACAAGTCAAACAACTCAAGAACTTCGGCAACTCAAACTCTAAAGGTGATTACAAAAATTGGTAAACACAGTTGGGTCCATCACGGGTATTGACTTCCCCACCATCGAAGGGATCTACAGGAGGCACTGCCTCAAAAAAGCAGCCAGCATCATCAAGGACCCACACTACCCTGACCATGCTCTCATTTCAATTCCGTCATTGGGAAGAAGGTGCAGGAGCCTGAAAATTGTAAAATCCAAGTTCAGGAATAGCATCTTCCTAACAAGCATTAAGTATTTGAACACTGGAAACTCCAAATAAACTCCAAACTAAGAACTGCCTCGATTGCACTCGGGACTTCAGGCTTTTTTTTTTGCAGTACATTTTTTGCAGTTTCTTTTGTTTATTTAACTTTTTTTTAAATGTTAATTTATTGTATTATCTATTGAGTACTGTGTTAACAAACCTGTTATGCTGTTGCAAGTAAGAATTCCTTTGTTCGGTTTCAGTACATATGACAATGAAACACTCCTGACGTTGCAAATGGTCCTATTGAACCAACACATGAAGTCTTTCGACAGAAGTGGCAGATTTGCATTATCCTTTTATGTAAAAAAACATTTCCCAATTTCCTATCTAAACGACATGCTTAATTTTTTCTGAAACTTGTCAGAGACAGAGCAATTATGGCATTGAAACAATCTCTTCAGCCCACTGAGTTCACAAAAATGATATACACTGCATTAATCCTATTTTTTATTCTCCCCCACGCACCCTTCAACTCCCCCCAGATTCTACCACTCGCCTACACACTGAGAGACAATTCACAGTGGCCACCTACCTAGCAACCTACACATCTTTGGGCTGGGAGGGGGAACCTGAACACTCAAGGGGAAACCCACGCGGTGACAGGGAAAACATGCAAACTCCACACAGACAGCAGTAAAAATCAGGATTGAATCCAGGTCTCTGGCGCTTCAGGACAGCAGCTCTACTGAGCCATCAACTCCAGTGCCTAAATGCAAGTGTAGGGCAGTGCTGCGTGCATGGAGTTTGCACGATCTCCCTGTGACTGTGTGGGTTTTCGCTGTCTCTTCCCACATCCCAGACTCAGTTGGTTAATTGGCTGCTGTAAAATGCCCCTAGTTTGTGGGTGAGAGAGTTGATGAGAATGTCAGGAGAATAGGTTACTTGGAAATTTAGTAGGAGAATTGCTCTGTGAACTACAGAGACGTGATGGGCTAAAATGGTGAAGGAAATAAAGAAAAAACAAATACTTGTCTTCATACCTCCAGGTCGAATCTTCCCCCGTTTTTATTAGTGTTGCCAGAAAGATCCTTTAGTTCCTGCCAAGAATCTCGAGTAATCTGAGAGGGTTGGAAAACCTCAGTGCAGTTCACCAGGTTGTGAACAAATTCCCGAGGGAAGCCAGCTTTTGTTTGAGAGTTGTTGCAGTCACTGGAGTTGATGGCTCAGTGTCTGGGCCACTTCATAGCCAGTGCCGCCTCCAGGAGAATGATTCCAGGAATGAGTGGGTTAGCATAAATGAGTGTTTGACAGCACTGGACCTCAACTCGCTGGAGTTTAGAAGTTTGAGGGGGAACCTCATTGAAACTTACAGTATAATGAAAGGCATTGATACAGTGGGTGTGGAAAGGATGTTTCCATTGATGGGAGAGTAGAGGACCAGAGGTCATAGCCTCAGAATTAAAGGGCGCTCTTTTAGAAAAGAGGCGGGAGGAATTTCTTTAGTCAGAGGGTAGTTAATCTGTGGAACTCATTGCCACGTAGTGCTGTGGAGGCCAAATCAATGGATATTTTTTAATGCAGAGATAGACAAATTCTTACTTAGAACAGGTGTCAAGGGTTATGGGGAGAAGGCAGGAAAAAGGGATTAGGAGGCAGAGATCAGCCATGATTGAATGGTGGAGTCAACTCGATGGGCCGAATGGTCTAATTCTATTCCTATGACCTGTCAACCTGTGAGATACACCCAGGTTGTAAGAAAACAGATACATGAAGTGAATAGCAAACATTGTCCCTAACGGGCTGAGGTTTTCCCTTCATTAAGTCATTCATCAGCTCCATGGCCGTGTTAATGTTGAGAGCAACGGTGTTATTCTGGCACCATTCAACATGATTATCAATTGTCCTCCTGTACTCTGACTCGGTTAAACAGCCATGGATTTAGAGCGAGAGCAGGGGACTGAGCATGCAGCCTTGACGTGCCTCTATGCAGATGGTCAGTGACCTTGTCTGTATTAAATCATGAAAAGCGTAAAGGAAATTAATTAACTTGCGCTGTAAACTGACCCAAAGGCCATTTCATACCAGCAGCAAGGACAGTTAAATAATTATGTTAAAACATATTTGGAATTGAATGCCTCTTGGCTGCCTTCAGGAGAGGCGAGACATATACTAATCACTTCAAATGACAATCAGAGCGACTTCCAATCCTAAAACAAAAATGCTTATCTGCATATGTCTGTGTTCATAAGGCAGTCCTTTGCAGCAAATAAACTATGGAGTTCAATAGAAAGAATGAAACACATATGAATGCAGTTTTAATGTTATTGTCCAATTCCATTAGTTTTTCCTATAATTGGTTTTGATGCAGATATCCAGCGGCACCTGCATTCAATTATGGGAACTTTATTCAAACAGCAATTGCTAATATATTACTCAACCTCACAATATGATTGCTTGATTTTGGAAATGTATTTGGAATGTTTCTGCCTCAGTGCCTGCTTACAATTCGAGCACCATTATAAATGCACAAGGGAGAGTTTCACATCTGTGTTGTGTGCACATCACTCCCAGCACATGTTCCAAGTAGTGCAGGATTTACCTTGCATTAGCTAACAGATTCATGCAAAACTTTTGACTTATTCTTCACATCTATTGTTATTCATTATTGCATCTGTTGTCCACCATTCCATGCAAGTGAAAAATGACAGCACAGGACATGACATTCTGCCAAAAAACAAGAACACATGCTTTAGTTTAGTTCACAAATGGTAGGAGCAGAATTAGGCCATTCAGCCCATCAAGTTTACTCTGCCATTCAATCATGGCTGATCTCTTTCCCTCAACCCTATTCTCCTGCCTTCTCCCCATAACCCCAGACACCTGTACTAATCAAGAATCCATCTATCTCTGCCTTAAATATATCCATTGACTTGGGCTTTGCAGCATTCTGTGGCAATGCATTCCGCAGATTCACCACCTTTTGACGAAAGAGATTCCTCTTCATCTCCTTCCTAAAAGATCGCCCTACAGTCTGAGGCTATGGCCTCTGGTCCTAGACTCTTCCACCAGCTTGCTGTTTGAAATACGGATGAACTGTAAATTGCATTTCCTGGGAAGAATTAAAGTGGTCAGATTTGCACTAATCTGGCAACAAAGTCCACCATCAGCAACAACAATTTTATGCAACATTTGTAATGAAGGAGAATACCCTAAAGCACTTCATGGTGGCACAACCATAAAAATGGGCACTGGAGGAATAGAAGTAGAGTTAAGAATGCAAGAATGAGGGCTGACAACTTCAGGCCAGAAGGGGGAGAGCTTTAGACCCATTGTCAGTATCTCCCTCGCGCACAATCGTCAGTGAATCTCAAAACCATGAGAAAGATGGGACAATGGTAATATTTTAATCTGGCTGAGGCCAAAAATCAAAGCATCCATCTCCAGACTTGTAGGAATTACGTGGATCAGTTTTAGGGCCACTGCTTTTTCAGTAGAACTCCGATAATCCTGAGATAGACACAAAATCTGTTATCCAAATATATCCGCCACTTGTGATAAATGTCTAGCCCAAAAGGCAACTATAACACACTCCTTAGTTTCCTGCATAAAACTTTATAGATTTTGGAATGATATTTTTGAAATATTTACAAAATTATTCAAGACAAGAATGGAACCTAATACTGAAATGATTATATTTGGAGTAATGGAAGATGGGAATAAATTGAACACATCTCAAAATCTATTCCTTAACTATGGTTTAATAATAGCAAAAAAATTAATTCTTAAATTTTGGAAGGGTACATCAATACCAACGCTTAAAATGTGGATTGCAAGTATGTTGGACACCGCTCATCTTGAGGAAATGCGATTCCTCCTAATGGATAAATCAGACCAATTCATAACGAGTTGGTCTCCATTCGTCGTTTTTTTGGAATCATATGGTGCAACACAATTGTAAAAAATAACTGTTTCAGGACTGGACGAGGGTTGGTCAAGACTATAAATAATGATCTCCTTTTCTTTTTTTCTTTTCTTTTCTTTTCTCTATTCTATCTCTCAACTTTCTTCATTTACTCGTTTTCTTTTTTCACACACTATATATTTCACATCTTTCTATCCTTTACTATCTAACTTCTTTTTCTTATTCTAATCTTTTTTCAGTGTAAAAAAAAAAAAAAGAAGTTGTACATAAAATGTATTATGAAAATATATATTAGGCACTTTGGTGCCATATGACTGTACTTACTTCTAATAAAATAAAATATAAAAAAAAAAAAAGACACAAAATCTGGAGTAACTCAGTGGGTCAGGAAACATCTCAGGAGAAGAGGAATAGAATGAATGAATGAATTATACTTTGTCACATATGACAGGTCACAGTGATATTCTTTGCTTGGCATACATAAGGTATGCAAAGAGTCACCACATAAAGGGCATCGACAAAGTATTCAATGTTAACACAAACCATTTTTAACCCTTTCCTTTCCTCTAACAGTCTGAAGGAGGGTTTCTACCCAAAGCGTCACCTATTTCTTTCTCTAAAAATGCTGCCTGACCCACTCCAGCTTTTAGTGGCCATCTTCAGTTTAAACCAGCATCTGTAGTTCCTTCCAACACATCCTATAATGCAGACTATGGTTGTGCTGGACAAACTGACAATCTGAACTATCGGTTGCTTCTTCTATTAATACAACAAACTTCAAATTCACTTGGGATACAGTGGTATAATGAATTGTTCAATGAATCCAGTGAGTTTAAAGGGAGCAGGCAATGTAAGACCCGGGCTCTGTTATAACTACATTAACATGAGAGTGTGCAAGTCATTCAGCCTCTCACGCTCATTCTGTCGTTAAGTAGGATAATTACCAATCTTTCAACGGAGCATGACTTTCTAGCATTCACTTTATATCCCTTAACTTCCTCAATTACTGAAAACATATCACCTCTCTCCCGAATATGCGCAGTGATTGAGCTTCCACATATCTCTTAGATTGATAGTTTAAAAGATTCACTGTCGTCTGGGTGAATAAATCTTTTTCTTATCTCAGTCTCAAATAGCCCCACCGTAACAGTCCAACAAGGGGAAGCATTAATCCTGCAATAACTTGGACAAGCCCCCGTACAAAGTTTGAATTTTTCAATTAGGTCACTTTCAAACATTAAAGAAAATGGATCCAGTCTACTTAGCAGAGGATAAATCCACTATCCCAGGTATCAAGCTGGCGACAAAAAAGAAGAGATCTGAAAGACAAAATTACTTAGAGACTGCTGGATGTATTCAGCAGTTCAGACCACATCTACTGCAAGAGAAACGCATTCAGTGTTTCGGAGCGAAGACCCTTCGTCAGAACTGGGAAGGCAAGAAACTTGTTAAACTAGAAGAGTGAGGAAAGGGTCCGTCTCTCAAAGGGCAACATCTTAATGACCATGCGGTTGAGCTGTAAACAAGATTATCTGGTGAATAGACAATAGGTGCAGGAGTAGGCCATTCGGCCCTTTCAGCACCGCCATTCACTGTGATCATGGCTGATCATCCACAATGAATGAATGGGAGCAGTTAGTGAATGAGAACATAGGCAAAGGAACGTGGATAAAAGAATGTAGGAGCTGTAGCAGCAGGAAGACATACCCGGTACATTGGGCAGGACAATTCCTTCACTCCCAGAAGAAAATGAAAATAAAAACCCAAGTTTCAGATCCGTAACACTTACGGCTTTCATTCAATGTAAACTTTCATGGATTGCTTTAAAGTAATTGCTTTAAACTTTCAATTCCTATCTATAATGTTATTTCTTTGTATCCTGACACAATGAAAACAGATACAATTCTCCATGAAATGCTCAAGTGGAAAATAGTCTCGTCAGCTTCTGATCGTCAGCAAGCTCGGTTCCAGTTGTTTACTAGCGATGGGCAAATATATTAGAGATGAATTTCCACTTGAGCAAAAGCTCCCGAACAAGAGAAAGGGAAAGGAAATGATACACATTGTGCGGCATAAGTCTAATAAATCCCCAATCCGATTATTTCAGAAATTCTGATGCTTTAATGTCTGGTCCACCATTCTTGCTCCTGTTTCCTTGAAACTTCTCAAACCCCTTGTATCTCACGTTCACCTGAAGCTCACCAGCAACCCTTTACTCTGGACACTCACTGGATTCACCAACTACGTAACATGTAAGCAACTGGAGTCATAAGGTCACAAGGAATAGGAATAGAATTAGGCCATTCAGCCCATCAAGTCTATTCCTCCATTCAATCATGGCTGATCTATCTCACCTAACCCCATTCTCCCGCCTTCTCCCGATATCCCGCGACACCTGTGTGTCGTGGGATATGGCATCCTGTGCACCGTGTTATAGGAAAGATGTTGCCAAGCCGGAAAGGGTACAGAAGATTTACGAGGATGTTGCCAGGACTGGTAGGTGTGAGCAATAGGCAGATGTTGAGAAGGGACTCTATTCCTTGGAGTGCAGGAGGATGAGGGGTGATCATGTAGAGGTGTACGAGATCATGAGAGGAATAGATCGGGTAGATGCACAGTCTCTTGCCCAAAGTAGGGGAATCAAGGACCAGAGGACATACGTTTATGGTGAAAAGATTTAATAGGAATTTGAGGGGAAACTTTTTCACACAAAGGGTGGTGGGTGTATGGAACAAGATGCCAGATGAGGTAGTTGAGGCAGGGACAATCCCAACATTTAAGAAGCAGTTAGGCAGGTACATGGTTAGGACAGGCTTGAAGGGATATGGACCAAATGCTGACATGTGGGACTAGTGTAACAGGGACATGTTGGCCGGTTTGGGCAATTTGGGCTGAAGGGCCTGTTTCCACGCTGTATCACTCTATGACTATGACTCTACCCAATCTCTGTCAGTCCAGCAACACCAAGGCCACAATGATGGCAGATTATCAGAGTTTCAATATTAAAATATCCCCAGTTTCACAAGTTTCTATCCTCAGTTTCACAACAGCATTGCATATCCTTATCTGTGTCTAAGAAAATAAACATGCAAATCAAACTATTTAAAAATGAATATTTAAATTAAATTAATAAAATGACAAAGAATGTTGTTGCATTAAGTAATGCATAATGAGATTGTTAATTAAATCTTAACATGAAACTTATTTTGAATTTTTATTATAAGAATATGTAGCCAATAGATAATATAACCAGAACAATTTCACAAAAAACGTAAATTCAAAATCAACTCCAAAAACTACTTGAGCAAAAAATTTGAGCAAAGATTTGGGTTAGGCAGCATATGTGAAGGAAATAGATAGATGACAGAAGGGTCCTGCCCAAACCATTGCCTGTTCATTCCCTCCGTAGCTGCTGCCTGACCTGTTGAGTTCCTCCAGCAGTTTGTTTATCTAAGATTCTAGCACCTGCTGTTGCTTCTGTCTCCAGAAATAATCTTGTTTCTTTCACCTGAACATTTAAAGTAAGAGCATGCACTTAACGTCATAAACGCGAAATGGTTTGGCCCAAAGCAAACATTAACAGCAATAAACTAACTGTGAATTCAATCCTAAGCTGTCAGAAGCAGTTAAGATCTCATTGACAAATAATATTTTTTAAATCTTTTTGTCTAAAGCAGGAATGAACTTGTTATCGAGATTTGTGGACCATGATCAGAATGGTGAGAGGGTAGAAATTACAATGCACATAATGTCAGTGTGCAACGTTATAGTCAGACTCTTTTTAGTTCAGGAAGGAACTGCAGATGTTGGTTTAAACCAAAGATAGACACAAAAAGCTGCAGTAATTCAGCAGGTCACTGAGCATCTCTGGAGAAAAGGAATAGATGACATTTTGGGTTGAGACCATTGTTGAGACTTCTTGACCCAAAGCTTCACCTATTTAATTTCTCCAGAGATGCTGTCTAACCAACTGAGTTACTCCAGCTTTTTGTGTCTATCTTCTTTTTAGTTTAGAGATACCACACAGGAATAGGCCATTTGACCCACCAAGTCCACACCGCCCAGCGATCCCCGCACACCAACACTATCCTACACACACTACGGACAATTTAGCCAATCAAATGCGCCTACGCCTGTGGAGTGTAGGATTAAACTGGAAAAAACTCACACGGTCACAGGGAGAACATACAAACTCCGTCCAGTCAGCACCCGTAGTCAGGATCGAACCTGGGTCGCTGGCGCCTTTAGGAAGCAACTGTACACCTGCCCCACTGTGCCGCCTCAGAGAGATACAACCCAGAAACAGACCCATCAGCCCAGAGAGCCCACGCTGACCAACAAGAACCAGTTTAATGCCAACCCTACACTAATCCCATTATCCTCTCCGCACATTCTCCTTTCGATCTTGCCCACTCACCTCCATTCATGGTGGTAATCGACGGTGATCAATTAACCTACCAAAGCACATGAATTTGGGATGAGAGACAGAACCAGACCACCCAGTGGAAATCCACCACAAGGGGTACGTGCAAACTCCACACAGGCAGCTTGGGAGGTCAGGATTGAACCCAGGTCTCTGATGTTTGCGGTTGTGGCGCTAGATGTTACTGTTCAACTCAATTCAGGGGAGTACAGAATATGCTGGAGAAACCCGGGAAGAGCGTGCTGTACTTCATTGCTAACTTCTATTCATGTTTGAGAATAGTGCACGCTATATCTTGAACGAAACTTTTAATAAAAATTGAAAATTCTAGTCTAGTAATTAAATCAGTCATGCTTATTTTTTCAAAGCAATGAGAGATTCTACAGTACCAGACTAAATAACAAAGTTTCATTTTAACGACGGCAATACAGATGCCCAGTTGAGACACTTCTAAAAATGCTGTAGATAAATCATACTCAACGTTCTTCAGCAACCTGACAGCACAAGAAAGTTTCATTCTACAAACACAACTCACACAATGTAGTTGTGACTTAAGTATAATACATGCTGATATCACTTCAACATCACGGTAAACTTCAGAATACAGATTAGGTGACCCGTGATGTTGCCGAGAGAAAGATTTTCATTCTATCTGCATGCATATGACAATAAACTTGACACAACTTGAATATAGAACAGCATTGGAACAGGCCCTTCTACCTACAATGTCAGTGCCAAACATGATGCCAAGACCAACTGTTACCTGCCTGCACATAATCCATATCTCTCCATTCCCTGTTTATCCATGTGACTATCCAAAAGCCTCTTAAATAGTGCAATTGTACCCCTGTGCATTCCAGGCACCCACCACTCTCTGGGCAAAAAGTGTAACTCCTTTAAACTTTGGCACTCTCGCCTTAAAGTTCTGCCCTCTAGTCTTTGACAATTCCACTGAAAAAAGGGTCTGACTGTCTGCCCTACCTATGACTCATAATTTTACATACATCTATCAGCTCTCCCCTCAGCCAATCCAAGTCTATCACAAATTGAGATTGAATAGACTAATTGGAATACATAGTTAAAGGACAAATTCCCATTCAAATACAACAAATTCAGTTGAGGAGCTACTGAAATTCAATTAAAATTGATCAACCAAAATTTTATCAATAGGTGTACATTTTGTACCTTATTTGAAGTTACCTGTGCCCCAAATCTAAATCCAGCTGTCGAATTCAAACTTGCAGAGTGATAAATCCAGTAACCTTAATTGAATTGTGGTGATGTGGTATAACATGGCCCTTCTTCCCCTGCTAACACCCTGAAAGTCCCATCAAATCCATAGAAATGCAATTCTTTCCATTCATATTATCTATCAGATGCATTTTGAATGTTGCTATCAAATATGCTCCATCAGTTTTTCAAGCAATGTATTTTGGATCATAACTGTGCTGACAAAAATCTTCCTTTTTATTCACTCATACTTTACCTTCAGCCATGATCACATTGAATGGCGGTACTGACTCGAAGGGCCGAATGGCCCACTCCTGCACCTATTCTTTTTTGTCCTCTGGTTACTACCCCTTCACCCACTGCAACACAATTCACCCCTCTTCACAATCTTCAACACCACAACTAATTATCTTCGCACTGCTCTCTGCTCCGAGGAAAATGATCCCATCATCCCCAATTACACCACTGTGTATCTCATCCTCGATGATATTCTAATAAATCACCGCTGCTCAATCCAAGGTCTTGGCATCCTTCCCAGAGTGCAAAATTGAACCCAAGACTTTATTCCAGGCCGAGGCAGAGATTTATAAAGTTGTTGCATAAATGCTATTGTTATGTTATGTTTGCTGTGCTAAAGCTAATGCTTGCCTTTGCTTATTGAATGTAGCTCACAACTCCTACCATCTCTCCACCAATTTCAATGTTTTGTTAATGCTGCTCCTCTTTATTCTGACCTCGCAATGACAACACTTCACTTTTCTTTGTCAAGCCTCTCCCACTTAGGCGATTTTTTTGGCGACTGCCGGCGACTATCACAGTCGTAACAGGTCGCCGACAAAGCGACGACTGGAACCCCCCCCATGACAATGTCTACGACAAGCGACAGCAACCTACCACCTAGTCGACGTCCAACTACGGCAAGCTACCGACAACCGGCGACCCATTAGGAAGTCCACCAATGACCACAGCTACGACCACACAGGCGACAACCTACGACAACAAAAGTCAACCTACATCCACCCGCGACAAGCTACGACAAGCAACGACCCTGTCAGCGACAACTGAAGACAATTCAGTCACCGGTACCGGTCGCCGGTTGACGTAGGTAGTCGCCAATGGAATTCACCAAAGTCACCTGGCGACAACCTGCATCATCCTAGCGACAACCTACAACAACACCTACAACAGGAGAAGACAAGCTATGTCAAGCCCACAGTTGCCGAAAAGTTTTGAACATTTCAAAATACAGTGCCAACCAGAAAAACGTTACGACTCTTTAGGCGACTTGAGGAGAATACTCATGACCATACAGGCATAACCCCGCGACCATGCGGCAACTGCCTAGGCGCAGAAAAAAATCGCCTAAGTGGGGTTTAAGACTTTAAAATATAGCAGATATGTATCTACCTGTTGCATCACAGCATCCCAGTCCTCCTAAAGAATTCTGCTATCCCTCACTGTATTTCTGAATATTGCATTGTCTGAAGACTTTGAAATCCAAGTCACTGACATATCAAAAAAGCAATAATTTCCACCTTCCCAGGAAGAAATGATCCACTTCTCTGCTTTCTATTTGTGATCATTTATTTAACTGCTTCAGATTCAGATTCAGATTCAATTTTAATTGTCATTGTCAGTGTACAGTACAGAGACAACGAAATGCATTTAGCATCTCCCTGGAAGAGCGACATAGCAAATGATTTGAATAAATAATAATAAGTGTCCGGGGGAGGGGGGGGGGGTGATTGGCAGTCACCAAGGTACGTTGTTGAGTAGAGTGACAGCCGCCGGGAAGAAGCTGTTCCTGGACCTGCTGGTTCGGCAACGGAGAGACCTGTAGCTTCACTCTGCTTGAAGCAAGAAGCTTCACTTTTGCGAAGACTGTGCTTTATTGAACATCGTAGTCTGAGAAAGATGCAGCAGGGAAGCAGGCCATTTGACCTACTGAGTCTGTGCTAACCATCAAACACCTATTTACACCAATCTTTATTATCACTGGAGCTGCGGGTAACAGCAAAATGATCAAGACTAAGCTGGTGAGTGTTTTTGCCTCCAAGTTTTCACTGGACCTAGATGCCGAAATTTCTTCTGTGAATCTTAAAGATAAACTTAGCCGTGAGGTTACCTGTCCAAAGATTGACACTGTACACTAGTAGATACTGTTCATTTAAAGTATCTGCGGAATGTAACGAGGTTGGTGAAATGTACCATCCGGAGCTCTGGCCAGAAGGGGCATTTGTCCGGCGCTATTACGAGTCGCGCAGGGTCGGATTAATCGGATCAAGCACTGCACCTGCTGCGGGGTGAATGATTGTGCCTGCTGGTGCTAGGGGCACTCACTCGTCTCGCTAAATGACCATTCGGGTTCTATCGTACAACTGTCGTGACCTACGTTTGGGCCAGAGCGCAGGGGATAAAGCTCGCCCCTCAGTTGTTGACAACCTTCTGGAGAACTGTGACATACTAGGCAAGAGACATTCTTAGCAAAGCACGACTTGGACAAACTCAATGCTCTCAATGACAACTTTCAAGGGGCTGGGGAGTCTACAATTGACCTTGGCATGGAAATAGTCAGAGGTAGGATACCAGGGCGTATGGCTATTCTATGGAACAAGAAGCTTGACTCATCAATAAATGTGGTTCGGCTTGATGCTGACTGGTGTATTGCAATAGACTTTGCTCACAACAAGGAATTTGTTATCCTGAATGTGAATCCCTATGAATGCCATCACTACGAGGATGAATATTTAACTAGGCTTGCTTTCATCTATTCCTTAATTCAGAACAATAATTATTGAAGTGTATATGTCATTGGGGATATGAATGCAGATATCTCAGATAGGAACTCATTATTTGCCAATCATATGGCTCGGTTCTGTCAAGATAATAATTTAATACTAGCCTAAGTGGGACCCGTTGGGTCCCATGTTCACACTTGAGGGTTGGTCCCCCAAAGCAATATTCCACTTCTCCATCAATTCCAATATTGATGGCCAGTGGGGTGGAGGGGGGGGGGGGGGCTTTCTGGAGTGCTAGTATGGGTGTTGTGGGCCGAAGGGACTGGTTTCCAGAGGGCTAGCATGGACATTTTGGGATGAATGGATTCTTGGGCTGACAGCTTAGTCACTCAGGCCTAGAGGACTGGCAGCTCAGTCACTCAGGCCTGGTGGGCTAGCAGCTCTTTCACTCAGGCCTGGTGGGCTGGCAGCTCAGTCACTCAGGCCTGGTGGGCTGGCAGCTCAGTCACTCTGGGCTGGTGGGCTGGCATCTCAGTCACTCAGGGCTGGTATCTCAGTCACTCAGGGCTGGTAGCTCAGTCACTCAGGGCTGGTAGCTCAGCCACTCAGGGCTGATGGGCTGGTATCTCAGTCATTCAGGGCTGGTGGGCTGGCTGCTCAGTCACTCGGCTGGTGGGCTGGCAGCTCAGTCAATCACGGCTGGTGGGCTGGCAGATCAGTCACTGGCAGTTCACTCACGGCTATTCCTTGAAATTCCATTTCAAGCAGAGTGCAGGACACCACATTCAATTTCATAACATTTCAAGCAGAGTGCAGGCCACCGCATTCAATTTCATACCATGTTAAGCAGAGTGGAGGCCACTACATTCAATTTCGTAGCATTTCAAGCAGAGAGCAGGCCACCACATTCAATTTCATAGCATTTCAATCAGAGTGCAGGCCACTATGTTCAATTTCATAGCATTTCAGGCAGAGTGCAGGCCACTATGTTCAATTTCATAGCATTTCAGGCAGAGTGCAGGCCACCATGTTCAGTTTCATACCATTTCAGGCAGAGTGCAGGCCACCACATTCAGTTTCGTAGCATTTCAGGCAGAGTGCAGGCCACCACGTTCAGTTTCGTAGTATTTCAGGCTGAGTGCAGGCCACCACGTTCAATTTCGTAGCATTTGAGGCAGAGTGCAGGCCACCACGTTCAGTTTTGTAGCATTTCAGGCAGAGTGCAGGCCACCACGTTCAATTTTGTAGCATTTGAGGCAGAGTGCAGGCCACCACGTTCAATTTCGTAGCATTTCAGGCAGAGAGCAGGCCACCACATTCAATTTTGTAGCATTTCAGGCAGTGCAGGCCACCACGTTCAATTTCATTGCATTTCAGGCAGAGTGCAGGCCACCACGTTCCATCACGTTTAATGCAGATAAATGTGAGGTTAGCACTTTGGTAGCAACAACAGGAAGGCAGATTACTATCTAAATGGCGTCGTTGGGAAAAGGAGAAGTACAACGGGATCTGGGGGTCCTTGTACATCAGTATATGAAATTAAGCATGCAGGTACAGCAGGCAGTGAAGAAAGCGAATGGCATGTTGGCCTTTATAACAAGAGGAATCGCATATAGGAGCAAAGAGGTCCTTCTGCAGTTGTACAGAGCCCTAGTGAGACCACACCTGGAGTATTGTGTGCAGTTTTGATCTCCTAATTTGAGGAAGGACATTCTTGCTATTGAGGGAGTGCAGCGTAGGTTTACAAGGTTAATTCCCGGGATGGCGGAACTGTCATATGCTGAGAGAATGGAGCAGCTGGGCTTGTACACTCTGGAGTTTAAAAGGATGAGAGGGCATCTCATTGAAACATATAAGATTGTTAAGGGTTTGGACACGCTAGAGGCAGAAAACGTGTTCCCGATGTTGGGGGAGTCAAGAACCAGGGGCCACAGTTTAAGACTAAGGAGTAAGCCATTTAGAACGGAGACGAGGAAACACTTTTTTTCCACAGAGAGTGGTGAGTGTGGAATTCTCTGCCTCAGAGGGCGGTGGAGGCAGGTTCCCTGGATGCTTTCAAGAGATAGCTAGATAGGGCTCTTAAAAATAGTGGAGTCATGGGATATGGGGAGAGGCAGAAATGGGGTACTGATTGAGGATGATCAGCCATGATCACATTGAATGGCAGTGCTGGCTGGAAGGGCCGAATGGCCTACTCCTGCACCTATTGTCTATTGTATGCGAGTATGAGGATAGCTCCTCTCCTTGCTATTTGTTTTACTGGCTTTATGATTCATGGCTTGTTACCAGACTCAATGTTGTCCGTTCTGTTAGTGCCGGTCATTAAGGACAAAGCTGATAAAGTAGGCAGCCTAAATAATTACAGGCCCATAGCTTTAGCCAGCATATTGTCAAAAGTCTTAGAAAGAGTTCTGTTGGATAGAGTAAGTACGTTTGTTAACTCCACAGATAACCAGTTTGGTTTTAAAGCTAAACATGGCACTGACTTGTGCATATATGCCCTAAAGGAGATTGCAAACAAATATAGAGGCAAAAACTCTTCAATTCTTATGTGTTTTATTGATGCTTCCAAAGCCTTTGATCGTGTTAATCACAGAACCCCGTTTGTTAAAATGAGTCAAAGAGGGGTGCCCAAATACATTGTGATAATTCTGGTTTACTGGTATGCCCACCAGACTATGCAAATAAAATGGGGCAATAGGGTCTCAGCCCGATTTGAGGTTAGCAATGGTGTTAGACAAGGGGGAGAAGGGGGGGGGGGGAGAGAAGGGGGGGGGGGGAGAGAAGGGGGGGGGGGGCAGAGCAGAAGGGGGGGGGGGAGGAGAGCAACGGGGGGGGAGAGAGAAGGGGTGGGGGGAGAGCCAAGGGGGGGGGCGGAGAGACGAAGGGGGGAGCTGTGCGAGAGCAAGGGGGGGGGGAGAGAGGACTCGGCAGGGGGGGGAGGGGAGACGAAGGGGGGGGGAGAGGCGAGAGCCAACGGTGAGGGGGTGAGAGAAGGGGGGAGGGGGGGTAACGAGAAGGGGGGGGGGGGAGAGACAGGGGGGGTGGGGGGGGAGAGAAGGGGGGGGGGAAGAGAAGGGGGGGGAGAGGACCGAGACAGGAGGGGGAGAGAAGGGCGGGGGGAGAGAAGGGGGGGGAGCGAGAACTGGGGGGGAGAGAAGGAGAAGGGGGGGGAGAGACAAGGGGGGCTGGAGAGAAGGGGGGGAGAGAAGGGGGGGGAGAGAAGGGTGGGGAGAGAAGGGGGGGGAGAGAAGGGGGGGGAGAGAAGGGGGGGGAGAGAAGGGGGGGGGACGAGAAGGGGGGGGAGGGAAGGGGGGGAGAGAAGGGGGGGGACGAGAAGGGTGGGGGAGGAGCAACGGGGGGGGAGAGTAGAAGGGGGGGCAGAGAAGGGGGGGGAGAGAAGCGGGGGGGAGAGAAGGGGGGGAGAGAGAAGGGGGGAGAGAGAAGGGGGAGAGAGAAGGGGGGGAGAGGAGGGGGGGAGAGAAGGGGGGGGAGAGAAGGGGGGGAGAGAGAGAGAAGGGGGGGAGAGAAGGGGGGAGAGAAGGGGGGGAGAGAAGGGGGGGAGAGAAGGGGGGGAGAGAAGGGGGGGGAGAGAAGAGGGGGGAGAGAAGGGGGGGGAGAGAGACAGGGGGGGAGAGAAGGGGGGGAGAGAAGGGGGGGAGAGAGAAGGGGGGGAGTAGAAGGGGGGGGAGAGAAGGGGGGGGAGAGATAAGGGGGGGGAGAGAAGGGGGGGGAGAGAGAAGGGGGGGGAGAGAAGGGGGGGGAGAGAAGGGGGGGGAGAGAAGGGGGGGGAGAGAGGGGGGGGGAGAGCAGGGGGGGGGAGAGAAGGGGGGGGAGAGAAGGGGGGGGAGAGAAGGGGGGGGAGAGAGAAGGGGGGGGGAGAGAAGGGGGGGGGAGGGAAGGGGGGGGAGAGAAGGGGGGGGGAGAGAAGGGGGGGGGAGAGACGGGGGGGGGAGAGAAGGGGGGGGGATGAGAAGGGGGGGGGAGAGAAGGGGGGGGGAGAGAAGGGGGGGGGGAGAGAAGGGCGGGGGGGAGAGAAGGGGGGGGGAGCAGAGAAGGGGGGGGGAGGAGAAGGGGGGGGGAGAGAAGGGGGGGGGGAGGAGAGAAGGGGGGGGGAGAGAAGGGGGGGGAGAGAAGGGGGGGGAGAGAAGGGGGGGGAGAGAAGGGGGGGAGAGAAGGGGGGGGAGAGAAGGGGGGGGGAGAGAAGAGGGGGGGAGGAGAAGGGGGGGGAGAGAAGGGGGGGGAGAGAAGGGGGGGGAGAGAAGGGGGGGGGAGAGAAGGGGGGGGAGAGAAGGGGGGGGAGAGCAGGGGGGGGAGAGAAGGGGGGGAGGAGAAGGGGGGAGAGAGAAGGGGGGAGAGAGAAGGGGGGAGAGAAGGGGGGAGAGAAGGGGGGAGAGAAGGGGGGAGAGAAGGGGGGAGAGAAGGGGGGAGAGAAGGGGGAGGGAGAGAAGGGGGGGGAGAAGGGGGGGAGAAGGGGGGGGAGAGAAGGGGGGGAGAGAAGGGGGGGAGAGAGGGGGGGGGGGGGGGGGGGGGGGGGGAAGAGAAGGGGGGGGGAGGAGGGAGGGGGGGGGGGGGGGGGGGGGGGGGGGGGGGGGGGGAGAGGGGGGGGGGGGGAGAAGGGGGGGGGGGGGAGGGGGGGGGGGGGGAGAGAAGGGGGGGAGCAAAGGGGGTGTAGGGGAGAAGAAGGGGGGAGAAGGAGTGGAGACAGTTTTAAGAAGTTTAATAAAGTTTAGCGGGCATTTTACCTTCCGGTGGGTCTTCTAGGTCGTGAAACTCCAATGAGCCAATCAAAATGGCTGGTTCAGCGAAGGAGATGGCCTTCGACTGCCTGTAAGTAAATAGCGACCCCACTCCACTGGCTTCGACCAAACAGCAACCTATTTTTAGTCGAAGCCAGTTTTGATTATGTTGAAACAATCGAAGCAACCTAGAAGAAGCCTCGACCACGCGGAAACCACTTTCTGCCATTACGGTGAGTGACCAAAACCTCCGGCGACCTCATGGAAACCTTGGGTCGTGGGCAAGGTCAGAATTTTCCGGTCAGGTTTCCTAAGTGGGACAGGGGCATTACTATATGTTCTGTGATTGGTGTGGAACATGATGTTAAATATAATGTTTGTAACAGTGCTGTTATGATCAGTAGAATCAAAGAGGAGACCCAACAGGGAAAAGGTCAGACATATCTAGCTATCTGAGGAAAGACATTCTTGCCATAGAGGGAGTACAGAGAAGGTTCACCAGACTGATTCCTGGGATGTCAGGACTTTCATATGAAGAAAGACTGGATAGACTCGGCTTGTACTCGCTAGATTTTAGAAGATTGGGGGGATCTTATAGAAACTTACAAAATTCTTAAGGGGTTGGACAGGCTAGATGCAGGAAGATTGTTCCCGATGTTGGGGAAGTCCAGAACAAGGGGTCACAGTTTAAGGATAAGGGGGAAATCTTTTAGGACCGAGATGAGAATAACATTTTTCACACAGAGCGTGGTGAATCTCTGGAATTCTCTGCCATAGAAGATAGTTGAGGCCAGTTCATTGGAGATGGAGTTAGATGTGGCCCTTGTGGCTAAAGGGATCAGGCGGTATGGAGAGAAGGCAGGTACAGGATACTGAGTTGGATGATCAGCCATGATCATATTGAATGGCGGTGCAGGCTCGAAGGGCCGAATGGCCTACCCCTGCACCTATTTTCTATGTTTCTATGTTTCTATGAATCCCAGTTGTGGAGACACTGGTATTGCTGTCTCGTTGTAGGGCACTGATTTTTCTTTTTTATTCTGGATTTTAAATCACGTGTTGTGTTTTTTTTTTTAATATATAATTTATGATGCTTTTATAAGTGATATACTAAGATTTTATATGTATTTTATGATGTTTTTATATGCAATGTATTTTTATGTAATGTTGTCCCTTGTCTGGTCCTTGAGTCCGAAATAAATAAAGTTTTATTTATTATTTTAGTCTCTTCGAATTTAGAGATACAACACGGAAACAAGCCCCTCTACCCACCGAGTCCCCACCAATCACCCCATGTGCCTACACTATTCTACTCACAAGGGACAATTTTACCAAAGCCAATTAACCTTCAAACCTTTTGGAGTGTGGGAGGAAACCAGAACACCTGGAGGAAACCCAATCAACCTGCCAGCCCACACTTCTTTGTGATGTGGGAGGAAACTGGAGCATCCGGGGGGGGGGGATTTCACAGCCGCAGGGAGAATGTGCAAACTCCACATGGATGGCATTGAAGATCAGGATTGAAACCAGGATCATGGCAGTAGCAAGTGCTTTAGCACCATCACATGGGCCGCAGAACCTGGGGGGGGGGGGGGGGTTAGGGGATTACAGCCCCCCCCACGTTTTGGGCTACTGTACGGGGTAATCGCTGGTCTAAAAAGCTGTCGTCTGAAGATCAAAGTGATATGTGTAGGAAAAAACTGCAAAAATGGTTTAAATCGAAGGTAGACACAAAATGCTGGAATAGCTCACCCTACAGGAAGGGTCTCGACCTGAAACATCACCAACTATATGCTAGTTGGGAATTGTGATTATACAGGAGAGAATGGACACTTGGTCCATCTTTCCCTGCTGGCACACTGAAAGGCCCATCTACTCCACAGAAATGCCATTTTAGACAATAGACAATAGGTGCAGGAGCAGACCTTTTGGCCCTTTGAGCAATGTGATCATGGCTGATCATCCCCAATCAGTACCCCGTTCCTGCCTTCTCCCCATATCCCCTGACTCCGCTATTTTTAAGAGCCCTATCTAGCTCTCTCTTGAAAGCATCCAGAGAACCTGCCTCCACCGCCCTCTGAGGCAGAGAATTCCACAGACTAACCACTCTCTGTGAGAAAAAGTATTTCCTCTAAATGGCTTACTCCTTATTCGTAAACTGTGACCCCTGGTTCTGGACTCCCCCAACATCGGGAACATGTTTCCTGCCTCTAGTGTGTCCAAGCCCTTAACAATCTTATATGTTTCAATGAGATCTCCTCTCATCCTTCTAAACTCCAGAGTGTACAAGCCCAGCTGCTCCATTCTCTTAGCATATGACAATCCCACCATCCCGGGAATTTTTCCCCACTCATATTATTTACCAGATGCTTTTGAATGTCACTATGGAACATATCCCATCAGCCTTTCAAGCAATGGATCCAGAATTTTAACAAAAACTAATTTCATTTTTTAACTGCCCATGGTTTACCTTCAATCTGTGTACTGTGATTACTGCCTTCTGCCAATGCAACATAGTTTAACCCTCTTCCCAAACTTTAACACAACTAAACCTCATCACAATGATCTCTGCTCTGAGAATGATCTCAGCTTCCCTAACTTCACCATGTAACTGAAATACCAATAAATCTAATTTCCTCTCGCCCCCCCCCCCCCCCCCCCCCCACCCCCACCAAGATCTTAGCATCCTTCCCTAATTCCCTAATTCCCAAAACTGAACCCAACACTCCTTTCGAGGCATAGGCAGAGATGTATAAACTTTTGACATAAATGCCATTGTTTTGTTATGTTCTCCGTGCTAAAACTAATGCTTGCGTGGTGGGCATTTCAAGTTTCTGCAAGTGGATAAACTAACGTTCATTTATTTTCCTAGCAGACAAGAGTCCGAAGCGAGGATGTGACTAAAAGTGAATTTATTCCTCACTGGCACCTTTCCCATAGCAGGGACCATGAACTTTTACATTGGATGCTGCATCATAAAGCAGAGGTAGTGTCGAACAAGACAGATGACACCCATTATTCAATGCATCCCAGCAAGTTTCCAGAACTAGTTTAGAAGCCTGCACTCGATAGGTTTATGCCTCTGTGATTACTGTGCGGGGTTAATATTTGCTATCCTCCTGTCCTCTGGGATTTCATGTCAAATGATAATTTGTAGATTGTGCCAAAATGCAAACTGAAGATCAGTGAGATTTTTTGAACCGAACTTGTGCAATTCAAAGGTCAGGGAGATAAAAGCAAGCACCAGCAAAAACAAATCATAGCTAATTATTTCTGAGTCAGAACAGCAAACACAAAAATGTGATTCTGCAAAATGGTGTCTGCCGCTCAACACCAAGCAGACACCATTTCAACCCTTCACTCTTCAACCAAAAATAATATCTGCAAAATATCACACACACACCATTTACACAGCAAATGCCATCAACATTACACAAAAGGGGTTGTTATGGTTTTGTAGTCAATCATCCCAAGCTCATCACTACAGCAGTGTAAATTGAAGTGTCAAGCTCCAATCATCTTCAGCTGGTTTGACAATGATTGTCATTCCACCGTTCCTGTTGTAAATGGGAAATTTGCTGAAGTTTGCACAAATTTCAGTTCAATTCACAACTCCTCTGCAAATGACATGGCCCCATGCCTGCACACTCCACGATAGTCAATTTTCTGGCTTGGGCTAATAGGTGGCAAGTTACATCTATGACAAACATTCCAGAAAACAGCTATCTACAGGGAAAGCAACCAATATAATCAAAGTCTTTGATGATGACCACTCACACTGGTCATCCCCTTTACTCCCCTCATTTATTGGGCAGGATACCCATTCAGCAGAAAGTACAGAAGTTGAAAGCATGTATCCTTAGACTCAGGAAAGGCTTCTTCCCTTCTTATCAGGCTTCAGAATAGTCCTTCCATAAGCTAAGGTTCTGTTCGATTCACCTCTAACCCATTGGATGTTGACTCCGGAACTGATGCACTGCAAAGCACAACAACATTGAGAACTACATTCTGCACTGTATTTCCCCTTGGATTTATCCAGACTCTAGTAGACTTCATTGTATTGATGTAAGATACTTCCAATCTATTTGGATAGTATTCAAAACAACATTTTCCACTGCACCTCGGTACACGTGTCAATAATAAATCCAAACCTAAACTAGGTGGAGATTTCCTGCCCAGATTTGAAGTGATGCCTGAAGGAAACCCTGGTTTATTCCCTCCCAACTCTATACTCAATACCCAACTCCATACCCAATTCAATGTTACCCACTCAAGTGAAGCTAACCCCTGGACAAGGTCTAGCTTATCGCAGTGAAGGAGTCATCAAAGATATTGTCTGAAGTTTGGGAACATGACTATCAGGGTACAGCGAGTCAAGTTTAGTTTAGTACAGGTATCAGGGGTTATGGGAAGAAGGCAAGAGAATGAGGTTAGGAGGGAGAGATAGATCAGCCATAATTGAATGGCAGAGTAGACTTGATGGGCCAAATGACCCCATTCTCCTCCTATCACATGACCTTGGTGAATTTAGTTTCGAGATAGAGCCTGGAAAGTCTATGCCAACCCATCAATCATCCGTTCACACTAGTTATCCCACTTTCTCATCCACTCCCGACACACGAGGGGCAATTTACAGAGGCCAATTAACCTACAAAGCTGCCATCTCATCTTTGGGATGTGTGGGGAAAACTGGAGCACCCAGAGGAAACCCATGTGTTCACAGGGAGAACACACAAACTCCACACAGATAGCACCCGAGCACAAGATCAAACCCGGGTCTCTAGCGTTGTGAAGCAGCATCCCTACTAGCACCACCACTGTGCCGTCCGAGATAGCTCTCCGAATTTTGGTCCAAGATGATCAAGCAATGTGTTTTCAAAATGTTGGCTGCTACGCATAAATATTTGGGCAAGGCATTGGAAATAGTTCTCCCACTCTTTTCAAAACTAGGGTTGTGCACATGCAGGAGCACTCATATTCACTGCACAATTTCCAGCTTGAATGTGCTTGGCCTTTCAAATGCCTATAAATCTAAATGTCTTTGCACAACTAAGTCTGAAGCTGCCCCATGGAAGTCTTCTGATATACTGTACTCAAGAGAGACAACATGATCCCCCTCTTAAAGCTGTGTCTAAAGGACTCACCTTTGTCAGGGCAGCACCCCTCAAGTTTAACTTCACAGGGGACTGCGGAGTATAAGCTATCCAGTGTCTGTGAAACCTGTATTGAGAGCCAGTGGCATCTGGGCTTTAATTCCCATCTCTGTCTTCCAGCACTTTATAAAAAATAAGGCTCATGTTTAACATTAACTGTGGGTCTGAAGTCACAGAGGTCAGACTGGGAAAGGATTGCAGTTTTTTTTCCCCATTAACAGGCAGTCAGGAACACAATGATTTTTTAAAATATAATACAGTAAATCCTCCATTGTTAAGTACTTATTCACCCTGAATACTCATGCAGCCAGCTAAATTATCTGAGTGTTAATCTCCACATCTTTGATTCACAAAAGTTTTGTTGAACCTGCCGAAATACCGTTAGAGTGCCCAGAACACAGCGGATAAATCACACTGCCCTTTTAACATTTAGTATTTAGTGAATTTAGTTTAAGCATTAGTCTATCCCTGACTAAGCTCTCCATTGAAGCTTCTGCATGGCCTACATAGCATTGTCCTAGTTTTATGAAAATAAAATTCACTGCTTAAGGTTAAGATATTTTGTTGTTTATTTATCTTTATAGGAACCATAGAGGTATAGGCTAACAAGCACTAAGTCCACTTTGAAGATTCAACGCTTCATAGGATGATAAATGCTGCCAGTCAGTAGATTTAAAGTAATAATGCCCAACTTGCCCATACTAACTAACATGTCTCATCTACACGCCCAAACTGCCTGCATTTGGCCCATTTCCCTTGTGGAATTGGGGGATGATGCTAGGTTTGGCAGTGACCATACCGACACTTGCAATAGGGTAAACTCAACTAATATATTTTATTTACAGTGACAATAGACAATAGACACAGGATAGGCCATTCAGCCCTTCAAGCCAGCACCACCATTCAATGTGATCATGGCTGATCAACCCCAATCAGTACCCATTCCTGCCTTCTCCCCATATCCCCTGACTCTGCTATTTTTAAGAGCCCTATCTTGCTCTCTTGAAAACATCCAGAGAACCTGCCTCCACCACCCTCTGAGGCAGTGGTAAGAAAGGCCAGGGCTGCATGAGGGCACTGTCCCTCACCACCTGGGCACATTGTGCAGCACATTGGGGATCTTGGGCTTG
Organism: Amblyraja radiata; assembly: GCF_010909765.2. Lineage (NCBI taxonomy): Eukaryota > Metazoa > Chordata > Chondrichthyes > Rajiformes > Rajidae > Amblyraja > Amblyraja radiata. Next base: position 89,546,175 of record NC_045960.1, read on the forward strand.
TCTCAAAAGCTCAGTCCTAGTCTTAAATGTGGAGGCATGGTAATCTCAGGCTTCTCCCTGCTGTTCACACTTGCTGTGAGAGAAGGCACTGGCAGTCGTAGCTTTTATCCTGTCTGCTTGGGGTTGGGCTTGTAGAGGCAGCGCTAGCAGTCTCTAGATTATCCTCAGAGTGTGGCCGCAGTCCTTCATTGCCCATGGGCAGGAAGGGGCACTGCCTTCTCATGTTTGCCCCAGCCACTCAGTCTCAATAGAAATGCTGGCTGTCTAGCTACTTCCCAGCTGCCCAGTCTTGACCACACAGTGGCAGTAGTAAGTTTGACCCCGCAGTCCTCAAACCTGTGACAAGGCAACCTTCTTGCCGCTGGCTAGGAAGGACTGGGTTTTATAAGGAGTAGGCTGACAAGGTTCAGGTGGCCAATCTGATGTTAGCTAATTGGACCCAGCTGTTACCAATGATGATGAGGATTGGCCTCTCCTGTCAGCCAATGATGGGGATCAGAGTGACATCCAAGTCAGGGGACACTATCACACCCTCTAAACCTATCCTATCCATGTACCTGTCCAAATGTGTGATAGTATCTGCCTTGACTACCTCCTCTGGCAGCTCGGTCCATATACCTCACACCCTTTGTGTAAAAAGGTTGCTCTCAGGCTCCTATTAATTCTTCCCCCCCCCCCTCCCCGTCCCTCACCTTAAACATATGTCCTCTAGTTCTTGAATCCCCTACTCTGGGTAAAAGACTGTTCATTTACCCAGTCTATTCCTCTCATGATCTTATACACCATTATAAGATCACCCCTCATCCTCCTGTGTTCCAAGGGATAAAGTCCTAGCCTGATCAACCTTTCCATATAGCTCAGGCCCTTGACTCCTGGCAACATCATCTTAAATCTTCTCCGCACTCCTTCCATTTAATAACATCTTTCCTACAACAGGGTGACCAAAATAGAACATAATACTCAAAATGTGGCCTTGCCAATGTTTTTTTTTTCATTAAACACAGTTTAGCCTTAAACTGTCCCAGGCAAGTGTGCATGTCACCTGGATATACAAGCAAGAATGCATGACCCTGTAAATAAGCTCTTCTAAGCTTCCCCCAGTATAGTTCTAGTTCAAAAGGACACTGCAAAAGGTCACGCAGCCCCAAGCGCTCTTCAAGAAGATCGACAAAGGACCTCATGGGGCTGCCTTTTATAGGTTCCCGAACATTGAGGGGTTGAACTACAGAGGGGTGGTCTATTTACAATCCAATCAAACATATTAATTACAATAATACATTATTGACAGTTACACAGAATCCCCCTTACATTGTTGCAGGAGAAGTTTCTGGAAGAAGCTAACTTACCTCTAATAATGCAACATTTACCCTGGAATCCAAACAAACCTGCCAGGGGCTCAATACTTTAGCCAATCACCAAACAGCAGGGTAACTGTCTAGCAACATTATTTACAATATGTACACTTAGTTTGCAGTAATCCAAACATCTTCATGCATTTCACACTTCCTTGGAGGTCCCCTGCAGAAATCCCATTCATACTGTCAATAGAATATGCAACACTGATCTGGGCCCTAGCCTTACTGGCATCATTCAGAAGCTTGTCTTATTTCTGCAGAGCACATCACACTTGACCAAAATGGCCTAATAATACACGAGTCCTTTAGTAAATGTGGGTGCTATGGCTGCTCTGTTTTAGCCAGGATTAACATTCCTCCCTTTTATCATATATATGATAACCATAATTTATGATAACCAAAGGTATATTAGTGACTGTTACATGGTGATTTCCAATGTACTCCTAATGAAGGTTCCTCATATGAATTTCAGCTGGGTTCAATCCAGATTTCCCTACAGTTGTGACTCTTATTCAAAACAACCATGGGGAATGCTTCAATTCATCCAAATTCAGTCTCAGCCTTTAATTTACTATTTTGAGTTTCAAGGTCTGTCTTACCCTTTTCCAATCCACAGCTTGTGGTCGATAAACACAATTCAATTCAATTGCTGTGGAATTCCCAGCTGTTCAATTTCATAAATTTATTTCCATATGTTCTGGACCATTTCTTTAAATCAAGCCAATTATGAATACCGAATCTAGGGACAATTTTCTTTACACCTTGATAATAGTAGCCGCTTTATTATCATGGGTTGGATAAATTTCGATCCACCAGTCAAATACATTGACTCTGACAATCCCCTGATACTTCTTCTAATCCAGTCAACTCTTTCTTCTCCAGCAACTCTTCTCTAGGCTTCCATGACTTCCTGAAGGGAAGCTTTGTCCTTTGCACTTCCTATTTCCCTATTATTTTAACACCGTCTCTCACGTTCTCTGAATATTCATTTATGCTCTACAATACCGGACCTCTGCCAAGTTCTGTTCTTTCAATTCAATTCAATTCAATTCAATTCAATTCAATTCAATTCAATTTTTTGTCATTTGGACCCCTTGAGGTCCAAACGAAATGTCGTTTCTGCAGCCATATATTACAAACAAATAGACCCAAGACACAACATAATTTACATAAACATCCATCACATTGCTGTGATGGAAGGCCAAAAAAACTTATCTCTCCACTGCACTCTCCCCCCCCCATGTCAGAGTCCGAGTCAAAGTCAAAGCCCCCGGTGGGCGATGGCGATTGTCCCGTGGCCATTAAAGCCACGCCGGGTGATGCAAGGCCGCACACCGGGTTCTTGATGTTAGAGCCCCCGGCGTGCGCTCGCAGTCCCGCAGCCATTCCAAGCCGCGCGGGGCGGTGATGTAGGCCCCGCTCCAGGCGCTCTTCAACCCCGCAACTCGGGCGGGAGAAGTCGCCGTTGCGGGAGCCCTGAAAAGCGGTCTCCCTCCAGGGACCCGCGGGCTCCCGGTGCCGCCGTCCGCCAGACCCGCAGTTGCAGCCTCCGATACTCCGGAGGTCGGGCCGCAGCAGCGCTCCACCACCGCTCCACCCGCTCTGGACTCGGCCAGCTCCGCGACGGTGAGGTGAGTAGTCGGCACCAGAGCCCCCGGTCTTCCTGTTGGAGGCCGCTCCTCGTTGCAGCCCCAACGACAACGGAGACCCGACAAAGAAAAGGTCGGGTCTCCCGTGCAGGGAGAGATTTAAAAGTTACCCCCTCCCCCCCCCCCCCCCCCCCCCCCCCCCCCCCCCCCCCCCACACATACCCCAACAAAAATTAACAAAAACGACATAAAAACATAGACATCAAATAATAAAAACACAGACGGACTGCAGAGGCCGCTGCTGACCAGAGTCGCGCCGCCCATGACTTCTGTCTCTGGGGAGCTACTGGATATAAATGATGATTACACATCCTACCTGAGCTGTGTCTTCTGCCCGTTCTTGAGGGTCCACATGTACTTTTACCTCACTCCCCAGATAATGGCCTGTTATAGGCAGTACTGTCCTGAAGGAACAACTCCACAAAAAGTTATTAAACAAGTTTACAATTGCTCCTATTCCTCATTCCTACACCTCCTACTCAATAGATTATTTTCTTTCTTTCCCGAGTGCCAATCTAAGTTCCTTTGAATTTTTTTCTTTGTCTTCTGACACCAGCTACTTTGTCTCTTTCCTGGAAGAATCTTTATTAATTTTTTGCTCCTTTCTATCAGTGGCTGTTCTTGATCACGATTTGACACAATTAAGGCAGTTCCTTAGAATTGCTACCTTCTCTTTACAACTTCCTTCCAGGTACTTGCAAGGATTGGCCTCTCCTGTCAGCCAATGATGGGGATCAGAGTGACATCCAAGTCAGGGGCCACTATCACACCCTCTAAACCTATCCTATCCATGTACCTGTCCAAATGTGTGATAGTAGCTGCCTTGGCTACCTCTTCTGGCAGCTCGGTCCATATACCTACCACCAGTGGTGGACTGGGTCTAAAAATATTGGTTGCCAGGAGATAAAGGGGGCCCACTTCATCAGGGGCCCACTTGCCATCAGGCAAGCTGACACCCTGGCCAGTCCGCCACTGCCTACCACCCTTTGTGTAAAAAGGTTGCTTCTCAGGTTCCTATTAATTCTCCCCCACTCCCCTCACCCCCCTTACCTTAAACATATGACCTCTACTTCATGATTCCCCTACTCTGGGTAAAAGTCTCTGTTCATTTACCCAGTCTGTTCCTCTCGTGATCTTATACACCCCTATAAGATCACCCCGCACCCTCCTGTGCTACAAGGGATAAAGTCCTAGCCTGATCAACCTTTCCCTATAGCTCAGGCCCTTGAGTCATGGCAACATCATCTTAAATCTTCTCTGCACCCCTTCCACTTAATAACATCTTTCCTACAACAGGGTGACCACAACTGAACACAATACTCTAAATGTGGCCTCGCCAATGTTTTTTTTTTTAATTAAACACAGTTTAGCCTTAAACTGTCCCAGGCAAGTGTGCATGTCACCTGGATATATAAGCAAGAATGCATGCCCCTGTAAATAAGCTCTTCTAAGCTTCCCCGCAGTCTAGTTCTAGTTCAAAAGGACACTGCAAAAGGTCACGCAGTCACAAGTGCTCTTCCAGAAGAGCGACAAAGGACCTCGTGGGGGCTGCCTTTTATAGGTCCCCGAACATTGGGGGGCTGAACTACAGAGGGGTGGTCTATTTACAATCCAATCAAACATATTAATGACAACAATACATTATTGACAGTTACACAGACCAATAACAGAATCCCCCTTATATTGTTGCAGGAGAAGTTTCTGGAAGAAGCTAACTTAACTCGATTAATGCAACATTTACCCTGGAATCCAAACAAACCTGCCAGGGGCTCAACACCTTAACCAATCACTAAACAGCTGGGTTAACTGTCTAGCAACATTGTTTACAATATGTACACTTAGTTTGTAGTAATCCAATCATCTTCATGCATTTCACAATTCCTTGGAGGTCCTCTGCAGAAATCCCATTCATACTGTCAATCGAATATGCAACACTGATCTGGGCCCTAGACTTACTGGCACCATACAAAAGCTTGTCTTATTTCTGCAAGGTACATCAGACTTGACCAAAATGGCCTAACAATACACGAGTCCTTTACTAAATGTTGGTGCAATGGCTGCTCGGTTTTAGCCAGGATTAACATTCGTCCCTTTTATCATATATATGATAACCATCATTTATGATAACCAAAGGTACATTAGTGACTGTTAAATTATCAAACTAACAACAAGATGATGTATCTTCTCAGAATCTCATCAAGCTTCCCGAGCTTTCGTGGGCGTAGCTTCATGATTCCCGTCTGATGAGTCTTCACCTCCTGCATTTTCGTGGGTGCAAATCCCATCCATCCATGTTGTCAATCCCTCTATACTTGATCCATAGCTGAACCTATAATTCCTAAGAGAACTTGGGATGAAGTAAGTTACACTCCATGCTTCACTGATGATTTCCCATGCATTCCTGTCATCCACTATCAACAAAAGACCTCTCTCTGTATACTATTACTATTCTGTGATACAATCTTTCCCATACTATGATCAACACCAACATGTAGTCAGTTATCTCCGCAGTCACATAGCGATTTCCAATGTACTCCTAATGAAGGTTCCTCATATGAATTTCAGCTGGGTTCGGTCCAGATTTCCCTGGTTTTCTTCTTTAATTCTTTTAAGTTGGAGCTTGCCTCAATGGTCTCTAGAAGCTGTCTATATTTCTTTAAATTCTTGAGACTTTGTTCTTCGTTTTCACTGGTGTCAAATATAATGTTATGTTGGTACGGTTGGGCACTAGGGTATGTGTAAATGATGTAGATCCTCATTTTAAATTTGTAGGAATAGGTATACCAAAGAGCAGCCTTCTTTGTCTGTTGGCCTTTCCCAGATGGTAGACGTTAAAGGGACAGGACAATATCACTCCTTCCTTTCTGTTTGTCTCTGTCTCTAGGAAGCTACCTGGATGGAAATGATGGTTACACATCCTACCTGAGCTGTGTCTTCTGCCCGTTCTTGAGGGTCCACATGCCCTTTTACCTCACTCCCCAGGTAATGGGCAGTACTGTCCTGAAGGCACAACACCTCAACAAGAAGTTATTAAACGAGTTTACAATTGCTCCTATTTCTCACTCCTACACTTCCTGCACAATAGATTCCTTTCTTTCTTTCCCTAGTGCCAATCTAAGTTCCTTTGAATTTTTTTTCTTTGTCCTCTGACACCAGCTACTTTGTCTCTTTCTTGGTATCGTTATTAATTGTTTGCTCCTTTCTATCAGTGGCTGTTCTTGATCACGATTTGACACAATTAAGGCAGTTCCTTAGAATTGCTACCTTCTCTTTACAACTTCCTTCCAGGTACTTGCAAAGGGTTTCTCTCGTTCTAATTCTGAATAGTGTTTGTTACTATTTCCCTTAGATCATCCCAGTGTTATGCGGAGGGTATGTTCTATCTCCTCAGATTTCATTTCGGTTTTCTGAGGCAGGGGTCAGGTTACTTTGTCCACACTCTGGACTGGCTGGCAGATCAGGACTATAAAAATGGATTCAGCTGCAAGAAAGGTGTCTGGCATTCCCACCCCCAGATCCTCTAGCCAGCATCCTCTCCTTTGATCTTCAGAGTCCCAAGTATCCCTATATCCCCTAGGGATCCCCCGACTTCTTGGACCTCGTGACCCTCTCCTTCAACCCCTTCCTCCTCTTTGATCTATTGTGGGGCAAGCTCTGCTCCATGCCCCATCTCTCCACAGACATAACACTGGTCTGGCCCAACCATTTTGTACCCTTTCCCATAGAACTGAGGAAAATCAGGCTTCCAAATAGGCATGTCCCTAAGGTAATCTGGAGGGATCCAAGCCTCAAACTCTTCTTCTTCTTTTGATTTCACTTTCAATTTCTGTATCAGTTCCACTGGTCCCTGGAAGGATTTAATAAGAGCAGCAAAGATAGTCTCTTCTCTGTCACTTTTTCTTGTTACCACCTCCACTAACGCTTCAGTGAAAAAGTTACTTTTATAACTACTAAACCAGGTTCGCTTCTTAATAAACAGACACCACACAAACTGTTTGGTAGACCAGTTCAAAACTTTACTTAACATCGGACGATTGAAGGGAGCGAGAATTCCAGCTAAGTGACCAATATAGACACTCGACTGTCCTCTGTTCCCTTCTCTGAACAACAGAATTACATCGCATTATATAGTGTTTCTTTGTCACATTAGCACATTCCACAGACATTAGTCATGGTCAGAGGTACAGGAAAAGGCATCACATCAAAGGCCTTTTGTTTACAGGTTATGATATACTAAAAACATTGGCCATTTGTTTTAGGTCATTTTATCTTCAAGGAGATCACCCTAGCTCTTTCGCTGTTTCCTCTCTGTCACTTGGTCCTTCATAAACATAGGCCATTTGTTTTAGGTCATTTTATCTTCAAAGAGATCACCCTAGCTCTTTGCTGTTTCCTCTCTGTCACTTGGTCCTTCATAAACATAGGCCATTTGTTTTAGGTCATTTTATCTTCAAAGAGATCACCCTAGCTCTTTGCTGTTTCCTCTCTGTCACTTGGTCCTTCATAAACATAGGCCATTTGGTTTATGGCATCTTATCTTTCCACTTCCCTGGATCCTCTCTCATCACTTTGCCCCTCCTAAACATTGGTCATTTGGTTTATGGCATCTTACTTCAAAGATGTGACTAGCTGTTTCTCTCTTCCTTTATTGCCTCCTCCCCCATAAACATTGGTCATTTGGTTCATAGCATCTTACTTCAAAGATGTGACTAGCTGTTTCTTTCTCTGTCACTTCCTCACTTGGGAGACAATGTTATGGTACTTATTATCCCACACACTGCAACCTGAGGCAAGCCTAATTTGACACTAAATATAAGCTGTAAGCTAGCCCAGAAACCCATTTTAATTTCTTCTTATTTTTATAACTTTATTCGGCTTCATCATTAGGAGTAGGGTATCCCAGAATCAGCAAATAATTACTATGTTCTTCAGGGGTGATCAATCATCGTAGAGGCAGCGCTAGCAGTCTCTAGATTGTCCTGTTGGTTCAGTGTTTGCCTCAGAGCGTGGCTGCAGTCCTTCATTGTCCGTGGGCAGGAAAGGGCCCTGGCATCTCAGGTTTGCCCCAGCCACTCAGTCTCAGATTCAATAGAGACGTTGACTGTCTAACTACTTCCCAACTGCTCAGTCTTGACCACACAAGTAGTGATGGTAGTGAGTTTGTCCCAATGACCCTCAAACCTGTGACAAGACAACCTCCTTGCCCCCTGGCTAGGAAGGCCTGGGTTGTATAAGGAGTAGGCTGACACGGTTCAGGTGGCCAATCTGATGTTAGCTAATTGGACCCAGCTGCTACCAATGATGCTGAGGATTGGTCTCTCCTGTCAGCCAATGATGAGGATCAGAGTGACATCCAGGAGACACTACCACACCCTCTAAACCTATCCTATCCATGTACCTGTCCAAATGTGTGATAGTAGCTGCCTTGACTACCTCCTCTGGCAGCTCGGTCCAGCTACCTACCACCCTTTGTGTAAAAAGGTTGCTCCTCAGGTTCCTATTAATTCTCCCGCCTCCCTCACCTTAAACATATGTCCTCTAGTTCTTGATTCCCCATCTCTGGGTAAAAGACTCTGTTCATTTACCCAGTCTGTTCCTCGCATGATCTTATACACCCCTATAAGATCACCCCTCATCCTCCTGTGCTACAAGGGATAAAGTCCTAGCCTGATCAACCTTTCCATATAGCTCAGGCCCTTGAGACATGGCAACATCATCTTAAATCTTCTCTGCACTCCTTCCACTTAATAACATCTTTCCTACAACAGGGTGACCACAACTGAACACAATACTCTAAATGTGTCCTCGCCAATGTTTTTTTTTCATTAAACACAGTTTAGCCTTAAACTGTCCCATGCAAGTGTGCATGTCACCTGGACATAGAAGCAAGAATGCATGCCCCTGTAAATAAGCTCTTCTAAGCTTCCCCCCAGTCTAGTTCTAGTTCAAAGTGACACTCCAAAAGGTCACGCAGTCCCAAGCGCTCTTCCAGAAGATCGACAAAGGACCTCATGGGGGCTGCCTTTTATAGATCCCCGAACATTCAGGGGCTGAACTACAGAGGGGTGATCTATTTACAATCCAATCAAACATATTAATTACAACAATACATTATTGACAGTTACACAGATCAAGAACAGAATCCCCCACATTTCTTTATTTTTTATTTCATTTAATTATTTATTTCGAACAGAATAAAAGAATAAAAAGCAAGTGTGAAACAGCATACAAAAAAACAAAACAAGAATATTTATAAAGTGTCATGAGCAATATCTATAAATAAATGAAATTGTCTGTGTCCGAAAAGGAGCAGGAAGAAGCCAAAGCTTATTAATTCCCACACCTTATTCAACTGCTTGTAATTACCTTATACAAATGTAGCAGCTATATGTACACCATATGTACACCAGCAGCTATATGTACACCAAATTATTTACATTTATACACTAATCAAATATTTACAAAGCCATACAAAAAATAAAAAAATAAAAAATGTATACACTAATCAAATATTTACAAAACCATACAAAAAAGAAAAAAAGAAAAAGAAAAGAAAAAAGCCTCATATACTATACAGTATCATTCTGGAAGAAGCTAACTTAACTCGATTAATGCAACATTTACCCTGGAATCCAAACAAACCTGCCAGGGGCTCAACACTTTAACCAATCAACAAACAACAGGGTAACTGTCTAGCAACATTATTTACAATATGTACACTTGGTTTGCAGTAATCCAATCATCTTCATGCATTTCACACTTCCTTGGAGGTCCTCTGCTGAAATCCCATTCATTCTGTCAATTGAATATGCAACACTGATCTCGGCCCAAGACTTACTGGCACCATTCAGAAGCTTGTCTTATTTCTGCATAATAGTATGCAAAAGTGCATGTCCCATGTGTATGGGTGATTCCTCAGTAAGTGTGTACTTTGGTGTCCCGCTACTTTGATGCTGTATATAAGGAAAATCCGTAATTCTATCCCATTTCTTCTTTTTGTATATTGTTAATAAACATAATCCTCATAAATAAAGATTAAACCCTAAATGAATAAAGTGTTATTTTCTAATGTTTTTACCGATGTTTGATGCCCTGGCCCTAGCCCTAACCCTAGCCATAACCCTAGCCATAATCCTAGCCATAACCCTAGCCCTAGCCCTAACCCTTGCCCTAGCCCTAGCCCTAACAATATCAAGAAAAAATGACATTTTTTTTTTAAGGGTGATAAATATTTTATTTATTAATACCTACCATTTAAAAGTATTTTCATTTCAGATAGATCCCCCATTAAATAAATATGCTGACTTGAAATTTCACAAGTAACCATCGAGACATGCAGTTTTCCGTGGGCGCGGGGGGGTGGGGCATCGAACATCGGGATTAAAAAATAAAATAAAACACATTTAAGATTTCATCTTTATTTATGAGGATTATGTTTATTAACAATATAGAAAAAGAAGAAATGGGATAGAATTATGGATTTTCCTTATATACAGCATCAAAGTAGCGGGACACCAAGGTCGACAGTTACTGAAAATCATCCTTTGGTCATCTCTGTCACGTGACACTCCCGAACTTGATCATCCCCATCGCGCTGAATCATGTCCGTCACATGAATATTTTATGCTCATAATGTGTCAAATAATATAACAATTACCATAATTGTAATTGATAAATGAACAGTATGCTTCTGCCCATGCATCTGAAGTTAATATTGTTTTAGAGGAAGTTGGTGAAAAGCTATGTGACGGTTACCATTCTTACTGAAAATCACCACTTTTTGCAGCAGTAAACTGTTACGAAGGTTTAAAATCAATGCGTTATACTGAAAAAAGTTTATTTTTGGTGGTTTATTTGAAGAAGCTACTCTATAATTTGAAAGACTGATAAAAATTTGATTTTATATTCTTAAATCAATTATATTTTACAGTGTTGTTTATAAAAATGCGACGGATATGACTGAATGCAATGGGCAACCTGGAAAAAGTAGAGGAAAAAATGAATGAAATTAAGATTGCACCAACCATATTTTTCCCAGCGTAGAGATATTCATCTATGTGAAACAACATTCAAAGTTGCAAAAACTTAAGTTTTATAATCGGGATTCTAGAAACTTCAAAGTAGACACTTACTGAAGAATCACACATATATATATTCAAGGGTGCATGCTTGCAGTATTTATATGCATGAGTGCATGCTCCCAGTGTATCTATGCAGGAGTGCATGCTCGCAGTGTTTTTATGCAAGAGTGTATGCTCCCTGGGCATTAATACAAGAGTGCATGCTCGCAGTGTATTCAGTGTATTCAGAACGTATTCAGACCCCTTCACTTTTTCCACATTTTGTCATGTTACAGCCTTATTCTAAAATGGATTACATTTTTTTTTATCATCAATCTACACACAATACCCCACAATAAAAAGCAAAAACAAGTATTTAGAAAGTTTTGCAAAGTAATTAGAAAGAAATAACTGAAATATCACATTTACACAAGTATTCAGACCCTTTACTCAGTACTTTTTTGAGGCACCTTTTGCAGTGAATACAGTCTCAAGTCTTCTTGGGTATGATGCTACAAGCTTGGCACACCTGTATTTGGGTAATTTCTCCCATTCTTCTCTGCAGATCCTCTCAAGCTCTGTCAGGTTGAATTAGGAACATCGATGCACAGCTATTTTCAGGACCCTCAGAGATGTTCGATCGGGTTCAAGTCCGGGCTCTGTCTGAGTCACTCAAGGCCATTCACAGACTTGTCACAAAGCCACTCTTGTGTTGTCTTGGCTTTGTGCTTAGGGTTGTTGTCCTGTTGGAAGGTGAACCTCCACTGTCTGAGGTCCAGAACGCTCTGGAACAGGGTTTCATCAAGGATCTCTATGTACTTTGCTCCGTTCATCTTTCCCTCAAGCATGACAAGTTCCTACCGCTGAAAAAACATCCCCACAGCATGATGCTGCCAGCACCATGCTTCACCGTAGGTATGGTATTGGCCAGGTGATGGCGGTATGGGGAGAAGGCAGGAACGGGATACTGATTGTGGATGATCAGCCATGATCACATTGAATGGCGGTGCTGGCTTGAGGGCCGAATGGCCTATTCCTGCACCTATTGTCTATTGCCTATTGTCTATTGTGATGAGCGGTGCCTGGTTTCCTCCAGACGTGACGCTTGGCATTCAGGCCAATGAGTTCAATCTTGGTTTCATCAGACCAGAGAATCGTGTTTCTCATGGTCTGAGAGACCTTTAGGTGCCTTTTGGCAAACTCCAAGTGGGCTGTCATGTGTCTTTTACTGAGCAGTGGCTTCCATCTGGAAGGTTCCCCCATCTCCACAGAGGAACTCTGGAGCTCTGTCAGAGTGACCATCGGGTTCTTGGTCACCTCCCTGACCAAAGCCCTTCTCCCCGGATTGCTCAGTTTAGCTGTGCGGCCAGCTCCAAAGTACTTCCAAAGTTCTTCCATTTAAGAAGTGCGGAGACCACTGTGCTCTTCGGGACCTGCAATGCCACAGAGATTGTTTTATACCCTTCTGTGTCTCGACACAATCCTGTCTTGGAGGTCCACGGACAATTTGAGTGTCATAGCAAAGGGGCTGAATACTTATGTAAATGTGATATTTCAGTTATTTATTTTTAATGACTTTGCAAAGATTTCTAAACACCTGCTTCGCTTCTTCATTCTGGGGTATTGTGTGTAGATTGATGATTTAAAAAATGAATATAATCCATTTTAAAATAAGGCTGTAACATAACAAATTGTGGAAAAAGAGAAGGGGTCTGAATACTTTCTAAATGCACTGTATATGAAACTGCATGCCCCCAAGTATACTGTATATGCAGGAGTGCATGCTCCCCGGTATATATGCGTGTGCATGCCCCCAGGTATATATGCAAGAGTGCACTTTCCCAGTGTATATATGCAGATGTGCATGTTCCCAGTGTACTGTATATAAGCATGTGCATGTCTCCCAGGTACACTCCGTGCCACTTGTGAATTTGCAAGCCTTTGCGTGAATGCGTTACGCCTCTTCTCCGTGTGTAAGTGCACCTGAATCTAAGAGATGCAGATCCCCCCCGTGAATGCATGTCTTTCGCTCCATTACTGTGGATACCCGCCGCACTTCCCCACACACCATCTCAGGCAATAACTAAAATATGGAGTGACAAAGACAGGTCTCCGATGTGCACCCCGCTTCCAACAGCTCGGATTTAAAAAAAATATATTTTTTTTTTTTGTTAAATTCTGAAGTGGGGGTTTTGGGAGCCTGAGTCGTTCGGTGGAAGCGGCACCTGCGGAGAGTCTCTGCAGCTGCGAGAGACTCACGGGGGGAGAGACTGGGGCGAGTGCCCTGCAAATACTCCAAGGGCAAAGTTTCGGAGGCTGGCTTGGAAGAAGAGAGGGTAGGAGTTGGCTTAAGCTCCGTCAGCTTCGGGCTGATCTTCATTCCTCCCAAGTCACAAGCATCTTACCCGTGAAGGGGGCTGGACGGTTCCCCGGGCTGTGGGGGATGGAGGGACCGGAGAGAGAGATGCAGAGCGCGGGGACTGCGGTGGGTCTGTTCCTGACCAACGAATCCACCGGCAGCCCAACCCTGGATCCCAACACCGACTACGACCAGGAGTTCATCCGTTATCTGTGGAGGGAGTACTTGTACCCGAAGGAATACGAGTGGGTCTTGATCGTCGCTTACATTGTTGTGTTCATCGTTGCTCTGATTGGGAACATACTGGGTGAGTGACCACTGTTATTGGGACACCTCGTTCCTTTCCCCTACATCTGCACCCACCCCCCCCCCCCCCCCCCCCCCCCCCCCCTCGCTCTTCCTCGGCCACTTTCCACCCTCTCCCAGGTCGATATAGGTGTGAATCAGCTGGATTTTGATGCTAAAGATAAGATTGGAGTAACTCAGCGTGTCGGGCAGCATTTCTGGAGGCATTGGATCGGTGACATTTCGGGTCGGGAGTCCTCTTCTTCGGACGGTATCGACCAGCATCTGTGTAGGAAGGGACTGCAGATGCTGGATTGCACCGAAGATGGGCACAAAATGCTGGAATACCTCAGCGGGACAGGCAGCAACTCTGGAGAAAGGGAATAGGCGACGTTTCGGATTCCGAACCCTTCGGTTCCTTTTTATTTCAAGGAGTTATATCCAACCTGCATGTTATTCTAAAGCACTTTAATTCACAGCGCAATAGAACACCATACTGCTAGAGGAACGCAGTGGGGCAGGCAGCATCTGTGAGGGAATGGATAGAGGATGTTTCGGCTCGGGACCCTTCTTCTGTCCGCTAATTTACCCCAACACTGGTCCGTTGAGTTCCTCCTGTAGCCTGTTCTGTTTTGCTCAAGATACCAGTGCCTGCACCATTGTAATTCGCAGTCGGGTCCGGAGATTGTGCCCTGCCAATTTTTCTCCCTCGTTGTCGACAACCGTATATCATGCATCCTGTGAGTAGCAGGACGCTCGGAACCGGTAACAATGTTTGAATGTTAGCCGGTGGGGTGTTGCGTTATGCAGAAGTGATTGCCACCCTTAATTGGGAAGTGAGGTATTCGTGGAAGTTAATGGGGTCACCAGCCTTTGGTTGAGATGCGAATGAAGACGTGATCTTGGCATTTGGGCATGGGGCTGTCTGCAAACTCAAAGACTACTGTAAAAGGGTCTGAAGAAGGGTCTGACCCGAAACGTCAGCTATAGGGTGATTTCACGAAAGGTCACTGGAGCGTAGATCCGCACCCACGTGACCGAAATTTTTAACTGGAGTACATGCGTCACTTCCGGTACATGTTAGTGAATGGGAAAACACGCACTTTCACACCCGTTAAAAACATCGAAAACGGCCCGTTTTTGAGCTGCAATTTACTGAGCCAGTCGGGGTGACCGTGAGGAACAGCTACCTAAATTTACAGTCCAAAAAAAAGATAGAAACTAAAGTAAATTCAAGAGGGAGCTGACATTTGCCGTGGAGATTTAAAGATCGAAAATATCGGGAATTATCGCGTTTGCTCGCTGCATTTCATCAAAAGTGGCATTATTGGCTTTTTATCTTTATTCATTTGTTATATGAAAAGTATTAAAAGTTAAAAATCCGTCAGTAAAATTGCAAAATCGCCCATGGTTCTCAAGTGGGTTTTAACATGCAAAATGAAAACGCTTCTGAAGCTCCATTTACCATTTAAATAATCGTAAACTATCAATGCGTTTTGAAATAAATTGATAAATGGGATAATTGTCAGCTGTTAGTTGGACAAAAGCAGGACATTTTATTATTTGCCAAAATATATTTCTCAATGTTTCTTGTTTAAAGCCTGCACAATCACCCAAACTACTTATTTATTTATTTATCATCTAATAACAGACAAGCCTGCAGCATGGAATGATGTCAACAATCCTGATTGGGCACCCACTGTGAGCAGGATAGACAAGAATGCCATCAACTTGCAGAGCTATAGATGCTTGAGCTGCAACCAAATCTGCTTTAATACTCTCTTCTTGTTGCACGTGCATGGCGTTCCCATTCCTTAGCTTGCATCTCAGTAAAATTTATTTCAAAATGCATTGATAGTTTACGATTATTTAAATGGTAAATGGAGCTTCAGAAGCGTTTTCATTTTGCATGTTAAAACCCACCTGAGAACCATGGGCGATTTTGCAATTTTACTGACGGATTTTTAACTTTTAATACTTTTCATATAACAAATGAATAAAGATAAAAAGTCAATAATGCCTTACTTTTGATGAAATGCAGCGAGCAAACGCGATAATTCCCGATATTTTCGATCTTTAAATCTCCACGGCAAATGTCCGCTATCAACTTCCGCTGTTTTGACACCTTCAGCTCCCTCTTGAAATTACCTTAGTTTCTATCTTTTTTTTGGACTGTAAATTTAGGTAGCTGTTCCTCACGGTCACCCCGACTGGTACAGTTAATTGCAGCTCAAAAACTGGCCGTTTTCGATGTTTTTAACGGGTGTGAAAGTGCGTGTTTTCCCATTCACTAACATGTACCGGAAGTGATGCATGTACTCCAGTTAAAATTTTCGGTCACGTGGGTGCGGCTCTACGCTCCAGTGACCTTTCGTGAAATCACCCTATTCATTTTCTCCAGAGATGATGTCTGACCCGCTGAGTTACTCCAGCTTTTTGTGTCTACCTTTTGTGTCCCTTGATTTCATTGTCCCTCTGCCAAACAGTGAACCTGACCTGCACTACCTGTCCACACTGCCTGTCACTTTAATCTCGATTACTCAGGTTAAAGGTGAGAGAGGGTGCACATAACCAGGAGTGAGAGGCAAACTGAATGCGTGGATATGGCTGAAAAGCAGCAAGATACCCAGGAGAGATTATGGGGTGAGGGTAGGAGATTGGAGTTTAGAGGGGAAAGTAAATCAGCCATGATCGAATAATGGAGCAGACTCAATGGAGCCAATAGCCCAAATTTGCTCCTACTTGTGATCTTATGACGATATGAATCCCTTGAACAAACATGCTGGTGTACAGGTAGTATAATGAGAGGTGCACACAAAGTGCTGGAGTAATTTAGCAGGTCAGGCAGCATCTCTTGAGAAAAAGGATGGTGACATTTCGGGCCAGGACCCTTCTTCAAATTACTATGGGAGGTTTGCCTCAAACCGTGAAGCCTCCCTCACTGATATCTAACTCGCATCCAACATACTATTGTTGGGACATCTGCTTGGCGTTCAAGACAATATATAGGCTGATGCAGTCATAAGAAAATGCTGTATATGCTTTCCTGTGTGTGAGATGTTAAAGCTGTTTCATAAAGACACAAATGCATGCGTGGTTATTTCAGGAAATAGCAGGTGAATCATTCCTAAAGGCTCACTGTGTAGAGATGATTTACAAGGATGTTGCCCGGACTCAAGAACCTGGGCTATAGGGAGAGGTTGAGGCTGAGGAATGATCTTACAGCGGTGAATACAATCATGAGTGGAATAGATAGGGTGAAATCACAGAGTCTTTTAAGAATTTAGGAAATTAGGATTTTAGGAAATTAAGAATTAGAGAGTATACGTTTAAGATGAGAGAGGAACCTGAGGAGCAACTTTTTTCCACACAGAGTGTAGAGGCTACATGGAACAACCCTCCAGAGGAAGTAGTTGAGGTAGGTACAATGACAACATTTAAAAGGTATTCGGACAGATACATAATTAGGAGCGGTTTAAAGGGATGTGGGCCAAATACGAGTAAATGGGACTAGCTTAGATGGGGGGAGGGGGGGGGGGGCATGGACCAGTTGGGCTGAAGGGCTTGTTTCCATGCTGAATGGCCCTCTGTGACTCTACCCAGTATTTTTTTCTTGTATCAAAGTAAAGTCCAAACAATATGAACTGTCCATTATCAAATTGCTATTTCTAGGAGCATCCTTCAAGCAAAATCTCCTATTTGCTCCCTGCATTGCAACAGTTCTGCTTTTTGAAAGTGCTTTATTAAAGCATCAGAAGCTGGGGAAAAGAAGGTATGAAATTGAATGAATTTCATTTCTCTCCATGAGGATTTTAACATCTTGCTCAAAGTGCATTTCTCAGGTTTCCGAAAGGCCCTTTGAAATTCCTGAAATGTCAGCAGATATGGGCGGCACGGTGACGTGGGATTTTTCCGGGTTAAAGACAGAATTCGATCCAAAGACAAAAAATCAAAAACACAATGTGAAGAGAGAGTAGCGGCAGCTAAACCGCGCCAGCGTACACTCTCCCTTCCGACAGCCATCTTGGACACAAACTAAAATATTCACTGACACACAAAAAATCATCCCCCCACAATGGTTACCACTGTGGGGGAAGGCACAATGTCCAGTCCCCATCCCCAGTTCTCCCAAAGTCAGGCCTATTGAGGCCTCCACTATTGCCTCTATGGAGGCCCAATGTTCCTGGCCGTTCTGGCCGGGTGCTGTTGCCCCGGCCTCGGGAGAGTCCTCTCAGCGGCTGGGCCACCTGGAACGGCCGTTTCCTTACCGGAGACCGGGGTATCCGAAGCCGACAAGGCCGTGCCGGTTTGGAGCTCCCAGGCTCCCGATGTTGAAGTCGGCGCCGCCCGCTCCGCTCTGCAGACCCGCAGCCCGGAGGTGATGAACTCGGCGATCACAGCTCACCAGAGCTCCAGCGCGTCGATCCAGCGCGGCGACCCAGGCAAGGCATCGCCCGCTCCGCTCCGCGATAGCACTCCAGCGCTGTGCCACCACCGAAGCCGAGGTGCAGGGCGGTCCCCGCCAGGAAACGGCGCTCCACGCCCACTGGTAGGCCACGAGGACAGGTCGACGGGGCAGCCCGGAGAAAAAGCTGCCTCACCGACCAGGTAGGGACCTAGAAATATTGTTACCCCCTACCCCCCACATTAAAAAGTCTATCTCTCCCACAAACAAAGCACAGGACTCACTAAAACTACAAAAAAAAAGTGAATTAAACGGACGGCTGCTGGTTAGCAGCCGTTCCCCAAGATGGTTCCTAGTGTGTGCAGATAGCGTTAATGTGTGGGGGAATCACCAGTCGGCGCAGACTCGGTGGGCCAAAGGGCCTATTTCAGCGCTGTATCTGAATCATGAGAGGAATAAATCAGGTAGATGCACAGAGTCTCTTGCCCAGAGTGGCGGAATCGAGGACCAGAGGAAGGTTCAAGATGAAGGGGAAAAGATTTAATGGGAATCTGAGGGGTAACCTTTTCACACAAAGGGTGGTGGGTTTATGGAACAATCTGCCAGAGGAGGTAGTTGAGGCTGGGACTATCCCAATATTTAAGAAACAGTAAGACAGGTACATGGATAGGACAAGTTTGGAGGGATATGGACCAAATGCTGACAGGTGGGACTAGTGTAGCTGGGACATGTTGGCTGGTGTGTGCATGTTGGACCGAAGGGCCGGTTTCCACACTGTATCACTCTATGACTCTAATATATAACTCAATTTTCACTGATAACAAGGATTAGTCATCCAAGAAGAGTGGTGCAGTGTCTTTTTACCAAATGCAAAGTGACACAAACAATTTAGAACAACCAGAGTGTTATGATATAGTTGTTTTTAGAAACATGGAAGTTTCCTGTAGATTCTGCCCGCTCATTTATTGAGCCGTTCACATATTATTGCATCTTCCTGCCAAAGGATAAGAACTATCACAGAAACACGTTTGTTGAGCATTGCGGATTGTGCATTGAAAGATGACAAGCAACAAGCTTTGAAAGAAAATATATACTGGGCACTGTATCACCTGCAGGCAAGCACATACAAAGGAGGCACAGAGGAGAGGGTGGCATAGCTGGTAGAGCTCGTGGCTGTTGTCTGTATGTTCTCTCTGTGACTGCAGCTGTTTCCTCTGGGTTTCTATTACATCCCATAGACACGTGGGTTTGTAGTTTATTTGTCTCTGTAAATTGCCTCTAGTGTGTAAGCTGTGGATGAGAAAGTGGGATATGTGGCATCTGGGATGATGCCAATTTTGACAGTGACCACACCAACAATCACAGTAGGAAGAACTTGTGTATACATTTTATTCACAATAGTAAAAAGTCCAGGACTGCATCAGGGTGCTGTCCTTCATTTTCAGGGCATGTGTAGTGGCGCTGTTGATCTCAGGCTTGTCCTAGCAGCTCAGTCTTGGTCTTCAAAGGAGGAAGCATAGCGATCTCAAGCTTCTCCCTGCAGTTCACCCTTCCCTTCGCCGACATATCCTGGCAGCTCAGCTTTGGGGCTTCAAGAGACAGTTCTGGATTATCCTAGTGGCTCAGTCTTTGCCTCAATGCATGGGCATGGTTCTTCATAGTCCCTGGGCAGGGGGAGACACTATTGTCTCAGGCTTTTCCCAGCCAAACACACAGGCTAACCTCTGTAGAGGTACTGGCTGTCAGGGACTTCTTCCTGGCAGTCCATTCTTGACCGGACAGTGGCACTAGTGGTCTCAGGTTTGATCCAGTGGCTCAGTCTTCCTCAAAACTATGACAGAAACCCAGCCTGCAGGGAGACCTACCCCTTCCTCTGGGAATGTCTGGGTTTTATAGAGAGGAGGCTGACAAGGTCCATGTGGCCAAACCAATATCAGCTAATTGGACCCAGCAGTTACCAATAATGCTGGAGATTCACCTCTCCTGGCCCATCAGCCAGTGATGGGAATCAGTGGCATCCAAGGGAGGGGGCGCTATCACTGATATCACAGAATAAGTATTAGTGAATCAGCCATGTTCACAATGAATGGCAGCGCTGGCTCAAAGGGCCGAATGGCCTCCACCTGCACCTATTTTCTATGTAACAAGTGGTTCAGTGGTTGGTGTGGACTCAGTGGGCCGAAGGACATGTTTCCAAGCTGTATCTTTAAACTAAACTTTAAATTAAACTACATTGAGCATTATGTAACTCGTTTTGAATCCAGATATAATTATTGAATGTTGTATAACCTGCTTATAATTTAATCACTGAACCACTGAGCACAACAAAATTTGAAATGGTCTTCCAATGTTGTATAAGACGTTAATGAGACCGCATTTAGAATATTGGGTTCAGTTCTGCGCACCATGTTATAGGAAATATATTGTCAACCTTGAAAGGGTTCAGAAAAGATTTACGAGGATGTTGCCAGGACTAGAGGGTGTGAGCTGTAGGGAGAGGTTGAGTGGGCTGGGTCTCTATTCCTTGGAGTGCAGGAGGATGAAGAGTGGTCTTATAGAAGTGTACAAAATCATGAGAGGAATAGATTAGGTAGATGCACAGAGTCTCTTGCCCAGCGTAGGGGATTCGAGGACCAAAGGACATAGGTTCAAGGTGAAGCGGAAAAGATTTAATAGGGATCCGAGGGCTAACTTTTTCACACAAAGGATGGTGGGTGTCTGGAACAAGCTGCCAGAAGAGGTAGTTAAGGCAGGGATCATTTAAATGATCCCATCATTTAAGAAACAGTTAGATAGGTACATGGATAGGACAGGTTTGGAGGGATATGGACCAAGTGCAGGCAGGTGGGGCTAGTATTGCTGGGACATTGTTGGCCGGTGTGGGCAAGTTGGGCTGAAGGGCCTGTCTCCACACTGTATCACTTCATGACGCTATGACTCTAACATGTTTTTGCACTAACTGCTGGACTCAGGTTTGGCTGATTTCCTTGGATAGCACACAAAACAATACTGCTCACTGTAGATACAAAAAGCTGGAGTAACTCAGCGGGACGGGCAGCATCTCTGGAGAGAAGGAATGGGTGACGTTTCGGGTCGAGATCCTTGTTTCTGCTCCACTGCTCACCGTAGCTTGGTATACGTGATTGCAATAATAAAACAATACCATTTCAAAAGATATTAAAGGCTGGTGTACCATTTCAAAAGATATTGAAGGCTGGTGTTGCCAAGAATGCTGACATCCACTCTACCTTTAGAGACAAGCATTGTTTACTGCAGACACTGGTTCCATGCATCACAATGAAACTGCAAAGTGATTACATCTATTACTAATTGCTTGCTCCTTTTAGTTCTGATTAATTTGTATCCAATTCTATGATGTGAATACGTATATCTGTCAGGGCCAGCAGTCATTGTTCATCTTTAATTATCCGTTAGAAGATGGTGGAGGAGGCAATTTGTACAGTTGTGGTTGCAGTGACTGTACTCGCATGGTATCATAAGGCAGGGTTGCAGGATTCAACCATGATGAAAGAATGATGATACTGGAGAACGTACAGTGACTTCCTTATCATCCGTAGGTATACGTTTATTATTGTCACATTCACCGAGATATGTGAAAAGCGTTGTTTTGCCTGCTATCCAGGTAAAACATCCTAACATGTTCGCAATCAAACCATGCAGAGTTTAATGTTGCAGTTACGGATAAAGTGCAGATAAAAGAAAGAGGAAAATGGCCACAATGAGGTAGATTGGGAGATTGTGAATACATCTTTAGTTTACGTCCACTCAAGAGTCTTAATAACATTACCAGCCGGTGAACGGTTCTTCCATATACGGGACGACAGATGGCGCAATGAGCTAAGTGTTCGGCTAGCGACCGGAAGGTGGCCGGTTCGAATCCCGCTTGGAGTGCATACTGTCGTTGTGTCCTTGGGCAAGACACTTCACCCACCTTTGCCTGTGTGTGAATGTGTGTGAGTGATTGGTGGTGGTCGGAGGGGCCGTAGGCGCAGATTGGCAGCCACGCTTCCATCAGTCTGCCCCAGGGCAGCTGTGGCTACAGAAGTAGGTTACCACCACCGAGTGTGACTGAGGAGTGAATGAATAATGCGATGTAAAGCGCCTTGAGTATTAGAAAGGCGCTATATAAATCCCATCCATTATTATTATTATTATATACGATGCACTGCAATGCTGAGAACTATATTCTATACTCTGTATTTCCACCCTTTACTTGATCTATTGTACTTGAAATTGAACTGATTGTATCTATGTATGGCAAGTAAATCTGATCTGTCTGCATTGCATGCAAACCAAAGCTTTTCACTGTACCTCTGCGACAATAATAATTCGAAACCTAACAATGGGAAGAAGCTGTTTCTAAATCTGTTCGTATGTACTTTAAAACTTTTCTAGCTTCTGCCCGATGGGAGAAGGCAGAAGAGCGAATGACTGAGGTGTGAATGGTCCTTGATTATTGTAAACGAACTCCAGACACGCTATGTGATCCAAAATCATCTTTAATCAGCACTTAAACTTTAACAGCATGAAGGATGGTTAGATGTCAGAACATGCCAACTGCTGCTCGAACTGAGCAGTGCCAGAAGCAAGTGTTAATAGAAACGTTATAGCGGGGTGGGGTTAATGATGCTAACTATGTGTGATTGGTTAACATGCATAGTCAATCTACAATTATGTTACCTGCTTTCCCGAGGCAGCGTGTAGCATAGATGAAGTCGATGTGGGGGAGGCTGGTTTGTGTGATGGACTGGACTGCATTCCCAACTCACTGAAAACTCGTGTGGTCTTGGGCATAGCAGTTGCTATAACCAATCTGTGGCATGTCTTAATAGAATGCTTTCCATGGTGCAACTGTAGAAATTTTAGAGAGTCTGAAAACATGCCACAGTTTAAGGATAAGGGGGAAATCTTTTAGGACCGAGATGAGGAAAACATTTTTCACACAGAGAGTGGTGAATCTGTGGAATTCTCTGCCACAGAAGGTAGTTGAGGCCAGTTCATTGGCTATATTTAAGAGGAAGTTAGATGTGGCCCTTGTGGCTAAAGGGATCAGGTGGTATGGAGAGAAGGCAGGAACAGGATACTGAGTTGGATGATCAGCCATGATCATTTTGAATGGCGGTGCAGGCTCGAAGGGCCGAATGGCCTACTCCTGCACCTATTTTCTATGTTTCTATGTTTCTATGTGGCCTGTGCATCTCCAGACAATGGATGAGCTGGATACATCAAAGGGCGTCCCATTCACATAAAACGTGAATGACCACGCTTTCTGGTCATAAAACTCTCAAGCAGAGTTGAAGGATATCAGAAAAAGACACAAAGATGCCACGTTGGCTGTGCCAGCTGAGAGAGGGCAGTGGCGGCTTGAAAGATATCAGGCCACTTGAACAGATATCGACTGTCAGCAACACAGCGGTGCAGCGGGTAGAGCTGCTGCCTCACAGAGCCTGAAACACGGGTTCAATCCTGACCTCGGTTGCTGTCTGTGTGGAGTTTGAACGTTCTCCCTGTGACCGAGAGCATTCCTCCGGGTGCTCCCGTTCCCTCCCACATCCCAAAGATGTGTGCGTTTAAACGTTAATTAACCTTTGTAAGTTGCCCCTGTTGGAAGAGAAAGTGATATAAGATAGAACTAGTGGTGATCGATGGTCAGCGTGGACTTGGTGAGTCGAAGGGCCTGTTTCCATGCTATAAACTAAACTAATCTAAATCAAACTAAACTAAACTAAACTCTACATGACAAGTTGCTGTTGATTAGTTATAAACATAAATATACACTGAAAGAAAGATAAATAAACAAAAAAAACAAATGCACATTTTAAATGCAGTTTCTGGGCTAGATATCTGGAGGACATCATGGTGGCGCAGCGGTAGAGTTGCCACCTCACAGCGCCAGAGACCCGGGTTTGATCCTGACTACAGGTACTACCTGTATGGAGTTTGTACGTTCTCCCTGTGACCATGTTGGTTTTCTCCCAGTGCTTCACTTTCCTCCCACATTTCAAAGACGTGCAAGTTTGTAGATTAATAGGCTTTGGTAAAATGGTAAATTGTCGCTAGTTTGTAGGATAATGTGAGTGTAGGGGGATCGCTGGTCATTGCGGAATTAGTGCACAAGGTGATTGCTGGTTGGCGTAGACTCGGTAGGCCGAAAGGCCTGTTTTCACGCTGTATCTCTAAAATATGTCTAATGTCTAAAGTATGGCTGGGGCCAGATAGGAATTATTCCCGACCTCTCAGAACTTACTCAATGGTGAGACAGTTGCAGAGCAGGCATCAGATGAGTACACCTTTGACCTCGACTGCTATTCTGGTGTCCATTCTAGCGTGCAGATAGAGAACGCTGGAAAATAGTTCAATGGTGCTTTATTGTCACGTGTGATGCAAACACACAGTGAAATTCTTTTATTATAAACAGTCCAGCAGAGTATCACCATACAACCCCCGATATGCAGTTGTACAGAAATAGTCGACTGAGCCCACATGCAAGTGGCGTCATGTTTGGAAGGAAAAGGCCTCGAGTCATAAGAGGCTGGATAGGCTTTTAACCTTTCACCCTGTAGCAAAGGTGACCTGATTGGGGTTTATATAATCATGAGGTGTGTAGATATGGTGGATGGTCATAGTCATCTTCCCAGTAGGGGAGTCTAAAACTAGAGGGCATAGGTTTAAATTGAGAGGGGAAGAATTTACAGGGGATCTGAGGGTTAACCCTTTCACACAGAACCAGCTGACCAGAGGAGTTAGTTGAGACAGGTTCAATTACAACATTTAAAATACATTTGGATAGGTACCTTGATAGGAAAGTTTCAGAGCAATATAATAATAATAATAATATATCTTTTATTGTCATTGCACGTCAGTGCAACGAGATTTAGTGTGCAGCTCCACTGATGTACAAGAAAGGTAAATAAATACAATACATAAATAAGCAAGCTGAATTGATTGACGTGACCATCTGAGGGAGACTGTCCAAAGGGAGTGGGTGGGGGGGCACTCATTAGGGCCGGTTCAGAGCCGCTATAGCTCTTGGGATAAAACTGTTCCTGAGTCTAGAGGTTCGGGCGTAGAAGGCCTTGTAACGTCTGCCGGAGGGAAGTAGTTGAAACATACCGTGGCAGGGGTGTGATGAGTCCTTATGGATGCTGAGGGCCTTCCTGAGGCACCGCGTGTGGTAGATGACCTCCAAGGCTGGTAGCTCTGTCCCGATGATCCGCTGCGCTCTGTTGACGACGCACTGAAGAGCTCTCCTCTCCGCCTCCGTGCAGCTGAGATACCACACAGAGATGCCATACGTTAGTATGCTCTCTGTGGTGCAGCGGTAGAACGCTGTCAGCAGCTGTTGGGGCAGACCAGTCTTTTTTAATGTCCTCAGGAAGAACAGTCGTTGCTGTGCCTTCTTGACCAGCGCGGCGGTGTTTGTGGACCATGTGAGGTCTTCTGAAATGTGAGTGCCCAGAAACTTAAAGCTGGACACTCTCTCCACACTTTCCCCGTAAATGGAGATTGGGGCGTATTCTCCAGAATGGGACCTCCTGAAGTCAATAATCAGCTCCTTGGTCTTGGAGGTGTTTAGTGCCAAGTTGTTATTGGCGCACCAGTCCGCCAGGTTCTGCACCTCCGCTCTGTATTTTGTTTCATCACCGTTGGTGATCAGCCCAATCACTGTTGTGTCGTCTGCAAACTTCACGATGGTGTTGGTGTCGAATGCAGGGACACAATCGTGAGTGAAGAGGGAGTAGAGCATGGGGCTTAGTACACAACCCTGTGGTGTGCCGGTGCTCAGGGTGATGGTGGAGGACAGGTGCGGGCCCAGTCTCACTGCCTGCGGTCGCTCCGTGAGAAAGTTCAGGATCCAAGCGCATATCGGTGAGCTGAGGCCTAGCTGGTGGAGTTTGGTGGTGAGCTTGGTGGGGATGACCGTATTGAATGCAGAGCTATAGTCAATGAAGAGCATCCTCACATACGTGCCCTGTCTGTCCAGGTGAGTCAGGACAGTGTGAAGGGCCAGAGAGATGGCATCCTCTGTCGATCTATTTGCCCTGTATGCAAATTGATGGGAGTCCAGTGAGGCAGGGATGCTGGATTTAATATGGGAGAGGACCAGCCTTTCGAAGCACTTCATGGGGATTGGAGTCAGGGCAACCGGCCGGTAGTCGTTGAGGTTGGTGATTTTGGACTTTTTCGGCACCGGCACTATGGTGGCTGTTTTCAGGCACTTGGGGACCGTTGCCAGAGATAGACATAGATTGAAGATTCTCGTGAATACCTCCACCAGCTGTCCAGCACAGTCCTTTAATACTCTTCCCTGTACTCCATCCGGGCCTGCAGCCTTGCGTGGATTGATCCTACGCAGAGCGCACTGTACCTCCTGAGTGCTCAGTGTTAAGGCCTGTCCCTCCGCTATGGCCGGGGTTATTCCACTCCTGGTGGTGTTGCCAGTTTCGAACCGGGCAAAGAAGGTGTTTAGTTCGTTGGCCAGTGTGATATCACTGTGGGGGCAGGCGGGGCTGCTCTTGTAGTCAGTGATGTCCCTGACACCCTGACACATGCTTCTGGTGTCCGCGGTATTGAAGTGGTTTTCTACCCTTTGCCTGTGGATGACTTTGGCCTTTCTTATGCCTTTGTTCAGTGTCCCTGGATTTAAAGGCGTTGTTGCGTGCCCTTAGCAGATCCTGAACCTCCTTGTTCATCCTGGGTTTCCGGTTTGGGAACATCTTTATTTGCTTGTCCACTGTGACAGTCTCCACACAGCAGTTGATGTAGGAGAGCACAGTGGATGTGTACTCCTCCAAGTCTACCTCTGCACCACTGGTAGCCTGTTGTGCAAACAGGTCCCAGTCGGTGCGATCAAAGCAGTCCTGGAGTTGTAGGGTTGCGTCCTCGGGCCATATTTTGACCGTCCTTATTGCAGGTTTGGTCTTGCGGATGAGGGGTTTGTATGCAGGCAATAGAAACAGTGAGAGGTGATCGGATTGTCCCAGGGATGGGCGGGGAGAGCTCTGTATGCGTCCTTGATGTTGGTGTACACTTTATCCAACGTGTTTGAGCCCCTGGTAGGGCACTGCACATGCTGGTGGAATTTGCGGAGTGTGGCACGTAGGTCGACCTGATTAAAGTCCCCTGCAACAATGAAGGCACTGTTGGGGTGAGCATCCTGCTGCTTACTGATGACCGAGTGCAGCTGTGCTAGCGCTAGGTTAGCATTAGCCTGTAGTGGGATGTATATGGCCATGATGACAACCACAGTATGGGACAAATGTAGGCAAATGGGATTATCCAGGCATCTTGGTCGGCATGGATGAGCAGAGCCAACGGGCCTGTTTACTCTGTGAATCAATAAATACACTGCCATGCTCATTGCTGCCGGCACATGACGGATTGTTACAGACCCACTGGCTTTTCTTCCAACCCTTCATTACATATACCAAAGCAACTGGCATTTAAATAACATGTAACCTCTGAGGTAACAGTAAAGAAAGGGAAATCTATAAAAACTTCTGTTTTCAAGTAGAATGAGCTGTTCGTGCAAATCGACAATTTTTTTAAGGTTATTTAGATCCATCTAATTATTTTGTAACAACCTGATACATTCTCATGGAGTTGCCACAGAATACAGAGAAAATGGGGTGTTGATATGTCGACCACAGAACAATGAAATTCTTAAGTGCAGAAGTTTATCAAGCCTGTAGGCAACACATTCAGATAATGCATAATACATTTTTTTAATCAATAAATTAATAACCGTAGCGCTAGTGCAGAAAAAAATCCAAAGTCTGTGATGCAACCAAAGACACAGTCCATAGATGTTCATAGTTGCTGAGGTTAGTGCTGTGCAGTGTTCACGAGCCTGATGGTTACCGGGAAGAAGGTATCCTTGAACTAAGTGGTCACGGCTTTCAGGCTACTGTGCCGTCTTCAAAGTGAGCAAAATGAGAGCGTGGCTGGTGTGTGGGGTGTTAGGGTAGTGTGGTAATTTCTATTTTCATGTGAAATGTTGACAATGTCCAGAGTAAAAGAGCAAATAGGAGCCTATTTCTATTAAATGATTATGTAAGATGAACAAACGGCATGTAATAGTATTTGCAAGTAACAATAATTAGCCCTTAATTTATATTGTGAATGAAGAGCCAAACTCATGTGCAGCTTTAGTTTAGTGATGCAGCGTGGAAACAGGCCATTCGGCCCACCAAGTCTATGCCAACCATTGATCACCCATTCACACCAGTTCTACTTAATCCCACTTTCTCATCCACTCCCGACACACACGGGTCAATTTACTGAAGCCAATTCACCTATAAGTCCACATATCTTTGGGATGAAGGAGGAAACCAGAGCACCCGGAGGAAACCAATAGACAATAGACAATAGGTGCAGGAATAGGCCATTCGGCCCTTCGAGCCAGCACCGCCAATCAATGCGATCATGGCTGATCATCCCCAATCAGTACCCGTTCCTGCCTTCTCCCCATATTCCCAGACTCTGTTATTTTTAAGAGCCCTATCTAGCTCTCTCTTGAAAGCATCTAGAGAACCTGCCTCCACCGCCCTCTGAGGCAGAGAATTCCACAGACTCACCACTCTCTGTAGAATCCATGCAGTCAGAGGGAGAACGTGCAAACTCCGCACAGACAGTACTTGAGTTCAGGATCAAACCCAGGTCTGTGGTGCTGCGAGGTGGCAAATCTACCAGCTTCACCACAATGCTTTCCCTAATGCCTAATCTGTAATCCCAGACATTGCTGCAATTTACAGAAAGCTACAGAGGCAACTTGATGTGGAATCACGGTGTCAATGCCAGCTATCAACCACTCATTTACACTATGGCAAATTGTCAAAGCCAATTAGCCTACCGACCTGCACATCTTTGAGATATGGGAGGAAACCAGAGCACCTGGAGGAAACCCACATGGTCACAGGGAAAACATACAGACTTGACACAGGCAGCACTTGAGGTCAGGATTGAACCCAGATCTCGGGAAATGGGAGGCAGTGGGTCCACTGGCTGTACAATAAATGTATTTTAATTTTTGTGAATACATTGTAGTACGTAGATTCTTTAGTGTTGCAGCTTGGACAAGCAACCAACGGAACTCGCAACAGAATATCATCTTTTGTAAATTGTTAAGGATAAAACTATAAAACAATTTTGGACAGGCACATGGTTAGGAAAATGTAGAGGAAAATGAGCCAAAGCAGGCAAATGGGATTATCTGTGTCAAGGTCTTAGTCGGCATGAACGAGTTGGGCTGAAGGGCCTGTTTCTGTACTATATGACACTATGGCTCTAATAATGTTCAATTAATGGCAGTGTCTCCTACAATAATACATGAAAATAATGGCATAATGACACAAGTATTCTCAATATTTATAGAATTGTGAAATTACATAAATGGACAGCAACTGTAGTGATCTGTCAATTCAAGGGTTGCCAACAATTCTTGCAAATTGCGCTTGACTACAATGCTCTGTGTTTTTGTCAGGAATCTGCTCGTTTACATCAAATCTCTCCAAGATAATGCAGCTGAAACCATGCCATTTCAAACGTCCCTTGCTAGTCAGATGAACCGTAATGGTGGACCAAAGCAGTTGTTAGCCGTTAACGTTCCTGGCAGGCATATATTAACCATATGGGTGGAATCAAATCGACATCATGTGACAATCGGGCTAATACAATTTGGCAATGGTGTATCCAGAGAAATATTTGGATATCAGCTACTTACCTACCAGGTAACCTAAATTCAGTGGCAGACACCAGGTCACGCGAATTCAATGAAAACATCGAATGGATGTTGGATATAAAAGTATTTGCTGAAATTGTAGCACGGTATGGAACACCAGATATCGATCTATTTGCATCTAGACTCAATCACCAGTTACCAAACTATGTTTCTTGGGAACCAGACCCTGGGGCATCAGCGATAGATGCTTTTTCGCTGCATTGGGGGAAATTGTTTTTCTATGCATTCCCTCCTTTCTGCCTCATCAGTCGGGTATTACGCAAAATACAACAAGACTCGGCGTCTGGTATTTTGGTAGTGCCCGATTGGCCTACTCAACCATGGTTCCCTGTGATACTCGACATGGTCTTAGAACCATGTATCACCATCCTGAAACGACCAGATTTGTTGGTTCATCCCGTAACTGGGGATAGCCATCCATGTCATAATACGACAAACTTATTAATTTGTAGAGTCTAAAGAAACCTCTACTGGAACTGGGACTGATGGACCGAACATTGAACATTATCTCAGCGGCTCACAGGCAGTCCACCAAAAAACAATATCTGGTATACATCAGGAAATGGGAGATATATTGTCACAGAAACAACATCACTTACAGCTCGATGAACATAACGTCTGTTCTAGAATTCCTGGCAGGCCTCCATTATGATGAGGGGCTCAGTTACAGTGCCATTAACTGCGCCAGAAGTGCCCTTTCAACATATCTATGGCGAGGATCAGAGCGTCATTCTGTTGGGACTCACCCCCTGGTAACCAAACTTATGAGGGGAATTTTTAATATCAATCCCCCAAGAACCAGGTACTCTCAAATATGGGGTGTGAGTATTGTCCTAACGTTGCTAAGGAACTGGTCTCCAGCAACAGCTCTGTCCCTACAAAAACTGACGCATAAAACAGTCATGCTGATGGCTTTGGTCACAGCACAAAGGGTACAGTCTTTACATAAGTTAAGGCTGGACAATATGACTTCTTCAACAAGAAATATAACTTTCATTTTCACGAGTTAGTCAAACAGAACAGACCTCAAAATAGAATTTAGGGCTTACCCTATAGATGATCGTCTCTGTATAATAAGACATTTATTGTTATATATGGAGAACACCAAAAACATCAGAGGCAATGAGATGGCACTACTAATCAGCCACAAGCAACCCCACAAAAAAGTGTCAGTTCAAACTATTTCCAGATGGCTGAAACAGGTTTTAACAACAGCTGGGGTGGATACTAACATATTCAAATCTCATTCCACCAGGGCTGCAGCTACATCGGCAGTTATGGAGTTGGACGTACCGATGGACCAAATCCTGGAGACAGCAGGATGGTCAAGGGAAAAAACGTTCCAACAATTCTACCATAAACCAGTGGTTAAACCTGGAACTTTTGCAGAATCAATTTTAAGTTCTGTAATATGATTTCACCCCATGAAATAGGGGCTATAATTTGTTGTTAATAAATTTATCATGGATTTTCAATGTCGGATTCATGTTTAAACATGTTAACACAATTCCTCCCTTAGTCAATTAAGGCAGATGTGATGCATGGACTCGTTTCCACGGCATGAAATCACAGAGCTTTGAAATCTTCACGTAGTCACTCACGTGACTCCGAAGTAAAATAGTAAGATTAAACGAGAACTTACCAGTTCGAAGTTTGATCGTTATTTTATGAGGAGTAACGTTGAGGGATTACGTGCCCTCCGCTCCCACCCTTGATCATAAAGTTCAACTGGTATCCTCTTCTCTAATCTTACTATGTTCAGCATTACTGTTATCTGTGATTTCACACCGCTGCTTTGAAGAATGACACGCATGCGTCCTGGCGGGTTCTTCACGTAATCCCTCAACGTTACTCCTCATAAAATAACGATCAAACTTCGAACTGGTAAGTTCTCGTTTAATTTTACTATTAAAAAGCACATTGATGTTTTATTTCGTACCTGGATATAATTGGCTGTGAAAACAAAGAGATAATGTGCAACTTTCCAATCAGCCCATCGGGAGTTGTCTATGCACATCTAGATTCCATAACAACAACTAAATATACAACCGAAAAGGTGACATCTCATCTGCAAAATGTGTTTCCCAGAGCACGATCCAGAGAGGTGGAGTAATCAGTGTAGCAATAGTGGTGTAAACCAGTCATACACCAACTCTTGGTGCTGGAGTTTAATGGTGGTAACGTCCTCACCAGATGAGCAGCTCCTCACCTTACATTCCATTTACGTTAACGGGGTGAATCGCGGGCTTGGTTTGGGAACAGCCCCATCCAAGAAAGCAAGGTAATGCAGCAAATTGTAGACGCAGCCCAGGCCATCACACTAACCAACCCCCCTACCATTGACTCCATTTATACCTCGCGCTGCCTCGGCAAGGCCAGCAACATAATTCAGGATGAGTTGCACCCTGGCCACTTCCTCTTTTCCCCTCCCCTCTCCCATCAGGCAAAAGGTACAGAAGTGTGAAAGCGCATACCTCCAGATTCAAGGACAGTTTATCTAACTGTTATCACGCAACTGAACCATCCAACCAAAACTAGAGAGCAGTCTTGAACTGCTATCTATCTCATTAGTGACCCTCGGACTATCTTTGATCGGACTTTACTGGCTTAACATTGCAGTAACTATTATTCCCTTATCATGTATCTGTACACTGTGAATGACTCGATTGTAAGCATGTATTGTCTTTCCACTGACTGGTTAGCATGCAACATAAGCTTTTCACGGTACCTCGATACACGTGACAATAAACTAAACTAAACTAAACGGAATGGTGGGAGTGTCCCGGGGAGCCTCAACAGCGATGGGAGCCTCGATGGTGGTGGGGCCTCGGCGGAAATGGGAGCCTCAGCGGCAGGGGG
The DNA here is from genome assembly GCF_010909765.2 of Amblyraja radiata. NCBI lineage: Eukaryota > Metazoa > Chordata > Chondrichthyes > Rajiformes > Rajidae > Amblyraja > Amblyraja radiata. Next base: position 89,578,908 of record NC_045960.1, read on the forward strand.
GAGGGACACGCGATCGACCCGCAATCAATGGTCGGTGAGCATAAGTGAGGAGGTGGAAACAATGGGGACCCGGCGTGCGGGGACCACCATGAGGGACGGTGGGAAAACAAAGGGGAACCCTGTGTGAAGAGGGGGGGTGCACTGTAGTTTAGAATCCTCTGCCCAGGATACTAATCAAGAATCTGTCATTCTCAGCCTTAAAAATATACATTGACGGCCTCCACAGCTGTCTGTGGCAATGAATTCCACAGATTCACCATTCTCTGGCTTCTGTGTGGAAAATGTTTATTTCCGATAAAATGGGTGAATTGTCACCAGTTCTGATTGCTGACACCCGGTACTAATGTTAATCATGGCCAGATTGGAGAGGTTACGACTTTAAAATGAGGTAAAACCTTCAGGGTTGCTGGGAAATTGGCCAATTTGAAAGTGTTCTCTGTGGAACTGGGAGTCGTGCCAGTTTGTCTAGAGTCTAGATCCAAGCTGCAGGAAAAGAATAAGAACATCTGCAGACCCTGTCAATTAGGTGCAAAATGCATAGAATGGATTGGATGACTGCAAACCAGACATACACCTTGTAAATAATTGTAAATAATATTGCAGAGCTTCACTTTGCCGAATGTTGATTGGATGAGGTATTGAGCCTTGTCTGGTTTTCTTGCAGATCAGGGTAAATGTTGCTATGTTTGCTTCCTCCGAGAAGCCCCGTTTGAATACAATGTATTAACTACTGTATTATTGGGTTAGGGAAATGTCTGTTATGTATGGAGTTAATCAATAGTGGCCCAAGGTTAGATTTGGTATCCAATTGGTGGGGTTTTAAATAAATGTAATTTGAAGTTGCAAATTCTATTTCTAGTATTAATTAAAAATAAACTGTTTATAAAACATTTATCCTTCATTTTATCCCTACACTTGTTTTTAATGCAAGGGATTTAATTAAAAATAAACTGTTTATAAAATATTTATCCTCCATTTTATCCCTACACTTGTTTTTAATGCAAGGGATTTTTACTTCGTGGAAGATCAGCAGGCTTGGCAATCATAGGTGACCTGGCCTTCATCCCTTGTTTGTTTTTCTCTAGAAAGTCAACAGGTGTGAGCACACCCATTAAACATTCTGATTAATATCAGGAAATTGATTGTCAAGTTTGAAGTTGCTTTATATATATAAAAAAATTCAAATTCTGATTTTATTTAGATCTAGACTAAGTGGGACCCGTTGGGTCCCAGTCACACGGGAGGCCTGGTCCCCCAACGCAACCCATTCCCCAATGCAATATTCCACCACTCACCTGCACCCCCAACGCAACTGCAGGAGCATTCTGTAGTCGGGGGACGGGGACGGCGACGGCTTCAGGCGGGGAGCGTTCTGTAGCCGGGGGACGGGGCCGGCTTCAGGCGGGGAGCGTTCTGTAGCCGGGGGACAGGGATGGCTTCAGGCAGGGAGCGTTCTGCAGCCAGGGGAGGGTGACGGATGGCACAGGCGGGTCCTGTCGGGGGCTGGTGAGGGGGGCGTGTGGGGAAAGGGGGGTTGGGGGAGGGGGACGGCTACAGGCGGGGCTTGTTGGTGGCGGGGAGAGGGGGTGTGGGGGTGTGTGGGGGGTTGTGTGGTGAAGGGACTGGTACCAGAGGACTAGTATGGATATTGTGGGCCGAATGGATTCTTGCGCTGGCGACTCAGTCAATCAAGCCTGTTGTGCTGGCAGCTCACTCACTCACGGCTGGTGGGCCGGCAGTTGACTCATGGCTATTCCTTGAAATTCCATTTCAAGCAGGGTGCAAGGCCACCAAATACAAGTGCAGTTTCATACCTTCAAGCAGGGTGCAAGGCCACTAAAGACAGTGAGTCATGGCCTCTCCCTCTTCCATCTCGCAGAGACTGAGCCACGCCCACACTTCTGGGTTTTATAGTCCTTCCCCCCCCCCACCAACCAGAAGGGGCGTGGCCTTCATGGCGTGATTGACAGGAGAGAGAATCTGATGAGCGGAGGGGGACTCTGAGTAAGATGGCCAAAAATCACAACCGTACATGGTAGCGTTTTTTCTAAAATTAATATAAAGCGCAAACAGGAAGTGGTCACAATTAGACTTTTAATTATATAGAAGGCAAGGCAACTTTAATTAGGCAAGGCAACTTTAATTAGGCAAGGAAAATTTAATTAAGCAAGGCAACTTTAATTAGGCAAGGCAACTTTAATTAGGCAAGGCAACTTTAATTAGGCAAGGCAACTTTAATTAGGCAACAAAGTTTAGCATCTCCAAACCAAAGGCAACATAGCTTTAGCATTTCCAAACCAAAGGCAACACAGCTTTAGCATTTCCAAACCAAAGGCAACACAGCTTTAGCATTTCCAAACCAAAGGCAACACAGCTTTTGCATTTCCAAACCAAAGGCAATACAGCTTTAGCATTTCCAAACTATATTTTCAAACCACATTAAGGAGTCTGACTGTGGCACTCAACACCTCCAGGTTTTATAGTCTCTCCGGAAGGAGAGAAAATCTCAACATTTTTTAAACACTAATAACTATTTTATTTTTCATCAATGGGAAAATCATCTTGTCCTGCACAGCGAAGGGGGACTCTGAGTAAGATGGCCAAAAATCATAACCGTAAGTGGCAGCGCTTTTTTTCTAAAATCAATATACAGAACAACAGGAAGTGGTCAAGATCAGACTTTTACTAATATAGATTTAAGAACCACAATGCATGTATATCATGCAGATTCCCGGGATTTGTGGGAGACCATACAACAGATAATTACTCCAGCTGAAAATACCAAATTTCTAGTAGTCCTAGGACACCCAACTTATGAAGCCTTGGCAAAAGTAATAATGAATGACAGTGTAATAGAAGAGCCTGTTTTAACAGTCCTTGCAAAAACGTTTCAGAAACCAGGTGATTTAAAACGAGTTCTGGAAATAAAACCAGAATAGGGTGAAGGAGCATACGAATTTCTAGACCGTTTTTCAAAATTATATATGGACCAATCAGGTGATTTAGACTATCAGAATGGAGCAAGTTCCCCTCAATATTGTGCTATCCTATTGAATTATCTCCCCACTAAAGTAGCGGATTTAATTCAAACTGATAACAGGAACTGGTCTGAGAACCGAGCCAGTGAATTGGCCAGAACTGTGAGGTATTATTGGAAGGAAGGTAGGAACCAGGAAAATTATCCTGTAACTAGAAGAGAAAGTGAACGCATAGCCAAGAAAGAATTGCCAAGATCTAACTGAACCATGGATTCCCAGAGTACCAGCAAATTACGGATTGGGAGAAATTAGGGTTCCAGACTACTCAGATCATTATCTCTCCCAATTTAGAACCCATTCCAATGGAACCAAGGGTAGAATAAGACCAACCATGTTGCCTAATCAATGCTATACTTGTGGTGGAATGGGACATTGGAGTCTGGCCTGACCAACAAGAGAGCGAGTGAAAGAGAAGGGTCAAAGAAGGGATTTCCAGGATTACGAAGAAATTAGAAATCCCAGAGAAGATAGAAACATCCGAGATCCGAGGAACTATCGGAGGTCCTTTAATTCAAGAGATTACTGGGACCCAAGAGACCAGAGAGGAAGATGGCCCGAATGTCAGGAACCAAGAAGTCACACACCGTTCATTCAATCCAACCCATTTTCTCAGTCCTGACTTACCTCCCCGTCTTGGAATTGTGGGCGTGGAGACATGACCCCTACTCTAGAACCCCCTCAAGTAATTTACCAGAATGAACGAATTGGATGTACTATTGTAGTAAAAACTGAAAATCACATAGAAGAAAATTGTAAACCATCTAATGACTACCCCAGAAAACCCCTTAGAGCAAAGAAGGTTGTAAATCAAGGAGCTTGTTACAACTGTACCCAATTAGGTCATTGGAGTAAGGAGTGCCCAGCGAGAAGGCAGAACATAGCAGGATGAAAAAAAACCCAAGGGGTAATAAAGAAAGCAAGAAAAGGAACATAGTAGCTGGTGTGAGGAGGAATGGTAACTAAAGAATCGAAAGGGCACTAGGAAGAGAAGAAACAAACGTGTGCAGGAGGTACGGGAGTGGGGAAAGATGATTTTATACTAATGTGTTACTGAGTTTGTGCCTGCAGGACAGTATATCGATGACGTACTATCTGGAGAGTGAGGTAAAGAATGCACAGACCCCTTGAGAACAGGCAGAAGACAGCAAAGGTAATGTAGCTCCCCAGAAACAGGAATCAACTAGCAGGAGGAAAATATACTGTCCTGCCCCTTTAAGACAAATTTGGGGAGGACAACACACAGAGACAGAGCTCCTCAGTATCCTCACTCCCTTGAAATTGAAATTGACACCAGAAAAGAAGAACTTTAATATCACCTAGCTTTTGAAGAAAGAAAGGAAGGAAAGTAAAGGACACTCTAACCTTCCCTAAAAGAAACAACACTGACAACCTATGACAACTTTTGGGACAAGCCCTACTTTAAAGGACTGAATTTGAATTAAAAGGAATTCGTCTGTGGTTCGGGGCAAAATACTCACTTTGCGCCAACATTTAATTATAAGTAAATTAATTTAAAGAGGGCCTATGGGATACAGTCTTAAAATTGGTAGAGAATTGACTGTTAATTTGGCATTATTCTCTTGTCTCAACCATCGGAGGATAGTCGAAGTTGGGACTGGACTATTTAGTTACTATCAAGGAAGGGACAGACCCTAACAGATATCAGGAATTAAGACACACCCAGCAAACGTAAGGTGGTAATATAAAATTATGAGATAGACTGAAAATATTTGAGTTCCCCTTGGAAAGTCAATACTAACCATCCAGAAGAGTTACTTAGAGATAAAAAGAACTAGTATAAGCGATAACCGCCAGACTGAGAACTGAGCCAATATAGTAAAAAGTCAATATATAAAGAGTCAACATAGTAAGGAGACATACATAAATAGGAAGAGGTACTGGAGGAGAGACTTAGTGAATTAGAGGGAGATACTTGAACGGGTGTAGGAATAGCTGAGCCGATGCATATTTAACCGATGGATCTAAATTGTTTAACCCTTGATGGTAAAGTGGTTTCTATTATCAAGGTGGATAGAAATTTTCCCTGAATTAGGCATTCTTAATTGGATTTATGATGAAATTGACAACATGTACAAATTGATTGTTTAAATTTGAACAGCTGGGAATTTGACAGGAATTGGAATGGAATTGTGTTATCGGCCACAATGCTGTGGAATAAGAAGGCTGAGATGGACACTGAAATTTGAAATAGTAAATTGAAGGCTGAGACTACATTTGTTTAAATTGGAACATTCATCATGGTTTGCTTTAAATTAGAGTCACTCCTGTAGGGAAATCTGGACTGAACCCAGCTGAAATTTATATGAGAACCCATCATCAGATATGCACATTATAACATTGTGTGAATATGGGGAGGGCTGATTAGTGTTGTTCCTAGGATAATAAAGAGTATATTAGGGAACAGAATAGAAATACAGTGATAGAACAGAATATAATAGGTTCGAGTGAAATAGAATAGTAAGATTAAACGAGAACTTACCAGTTTGAAGTTTGATCTTTATTTTATGAGGAGGAACATTGAGGGACTACATGAAGAACACCGCTAGGACGCATGCGTGTCATTCTTCAAAGCAGCGGTGTGAAATCACAGATAACTGTAATGACTAAACATAGTAAGATTAGACAACAGACAACAGACAACATAGTTCAGACTATGATCAAGGGTGGGAGCGGAGGGCACGTAGTCCCTCAACGTTCCTCCTCATAAAATAAAGATCAAACTTCAAACTGGTAAGTTCTCGTTTAATCTTACTATTTTACTTCGGAGTCACGTGAGTGACTATGTGAAGATTTTAAAGCTCTGTGATTTCATGCCGTGGAACGAGTCCATGCATCACATCTGCCTTGATTTTTGGGGAGAATAGAGTTAACATCATTAGACATCAATACGATATTGAAATCCAACAGTAAAAATATTAACACCAATTATTGCCCCTATTTATGGGTATATTATAGTACAGAACTTAAATTTGTTTCTGCAAATGTTCCAGGTTCAATGAATGGTTTGTTATAAAGTCGTTGGAAAATTCCTCCGTTGACCATCCTGCTGTCTTGAGGATTAGGTCCATTGGTACATCCAACTTCATAGCTGCCAGTGTAGCTGCAGCCCTGGTGGAGTGAGATTTGAAATGCTAGTGTCCACTCCAGCCTATTTAGGACTTGTTTTAGCCATCTAGAGATGGTCTGGACTGTCACTGTTTTGAATGGCTGTTAGTAGCTGATTAAAGTGACATTTCTTCCCTCTGATGATCTTAGTATACTTCATGTATGACAGTAAGTGAGTTATAATACAGAGACGACCATCTGTAGGGTAGGCTCTGAATTCTGTTTTTTTTTTAATTTTTTAGGCGTGTTGACCCCTGTCTGTTCTGTATGACTATTACACTGATGTAAACCTTAAATTCCAGATGAATTAATCATGTTGTCCAACCTTATTTTCTGTGGTGACTGGACCCTTTGTGGCGTGACCAGGACCATCAGCATGACTGTTTTCATAGTCAGTTTCCATAGGAACAGAGCTGTAGCTGGAGACCAGTTTCTTAACATGGTCAGTACAATGCTCACATCCCATATTTGGGAGTACCTGGTTCTTGGGGACTAATTTTAAAAATGCCCCTCATGAGTTTGTTTACCAGGGTTTGTCCCAACAGAATGCCGCTCTGTACCTTCGACAGGTATGTTGACAGAGCACCTCTGGCGCAGTTGATGGCACTATGACTGAGCCTCTCATCGTAATGGAGGCTTGCCAGGAATTCCAGAACAGATGGGATGTTCATAGATCTGTGGGTGATGATTATTGTTGTGACAGTACTTCCCATTACTAGATGATACCAAGTACTGATGTTTAGGTGGACTGTCTGTGACCCGCTGAAATAATTCCGCATTCGGTCCGTCGGTCCCAGGTGTAGCAGAGGTGCTTACAACTCTAAATAAATAGGTTAATATATAATAGTGACATGGATAACTCCCCTTGTTGCAGGAAGACCCAGTAAGTTAGGTCTATGATGGATGGTGATGTATGGTTCTGACCCATGTTGATATCACCAGTACCCATGGTTGCGTAGGGCAATCAGGTATATCAAAATTCGAGACGTGGAGTCTATAGTTTCTTCCTAAATACCCGACTGATGAGGCAAAGGGAGGGATGCATAAAGGATCCCCCAATCAGCGAAGATACATCTGAACCACTGCCCCAGGTTCTGGCTCCCAAGAACATAATTTGATAACTGGTAAGAGCATGGATGTGAATAGGTCGTTATCTGGTGTTCCATACTGGCTGTTCCAGCAATACATATTTTATCCAACATCCATACAGTGTTTTTAGACTTAGCGTGACCTGTTGTCTGCCACTAAATTCAGTTTCCCTGGTAGTTGGAAGCTGATATCCAATCTTTATCTGGATACGCTATTAATCCAGATTAATAGAGACAGTAACTCTAAGACTATTGCCTCCATCACAGTGAGGAGGTGTTTGGTGAACTCACTGTGATGGATGTTAGTTTGTGTCTTGTTATTATTACATGTATGGCTGCAGGCAACAACATCTCGTTCAGACCGAAAGGTCTGACTGACAATAAAGGATTCAATTCAATTCAATTCAATTCACAAATAGAGTTGGCCAGATAGTCAAATGGTGTCGATATGTTTCTACCCATATGGTTGACATATGCTACCTCGGTGGTGTTGTCAATTTGTAGACTAACATACTGGTGATATAACCCAAAACAATATGACTTAAAGCCATGACTAACTCTCACTTCCCCAGGTATATATGCCCAACGTTAGTAGTGATGCCTCCTGAGCATTCCATCTCCCCCTCAGCTGGAGATGGAATTAGTAGCATCCCAATCCAAGGCCCATCAGTATGTGGTTCCATAGACGGGTAACTGTGTTTGGTTAGGAACAATGCCTAATGTATGTTCCACCATTTTTGTACCATATGGCCTCTGTTGGTTGCTTCATTCGTCTGTCAGAATGAACCCCACTTAATTTCTTGAGTGACGCGTGTTACGCTCTGTACTATGATTATGTAAAGGTCCGATATCATGTGGCTGTCACACAGCCCCTAATGCCAATTATTCTACTACCAGTCTGATGGATGGTTTAGTTCCCTGCAAGCTTCCATAAAGGCTGTACCCTTTCTTACGGCAAAGTCACTGCCATGTGACTTGTGTTAACGGTGGACCGCAGACGATGTTTCTTTCCTGTGATACGTGTTGGATGTCCACCATAACTCCTATAATATATGGGCACTGTAGTTCATTATGCGCTTTAGTTGATTCTTACCCGTTAAGCATGAACATTCAGTTCGGTACATGCTGAACTGGAGGATAATGGAATGAATAATTTTAAGGTATACCCTTATAACTCTGAATTTTAAGTGTCGGTAGAATAATTCTATGCATACAGATGGATCTGTTATCTCCCACCAACCTCCCTGGTTACTATTAGTAGGTGTGTTACTATTTCGGCATCCTCCGTGGTCGTTGGGGTGTCGGTGTCTGATGAGGGTAGCACATTTCCCAGGAAGTAGTTTTTAAGACGTTCCTTAATGTGCCCCAGAGTTCCCTCTATGTGAAGTTCTTTCCCTGTTAAGATAAGATGCCTCCAAATTTTAATATTGGAGGTTGGGAGGTTCCAGGTTAGCATATAAGGCTAGTGCATCCTGGTGATCTAGTGTCATGTCTCTGTTTATAGTGCGACCGATCCCGTCCCGCTGTTAGGACTTAGAACTTTATTTCGTTTCAATTCCCTGCCCTACCATGTCTTGGTTGATACTGGGAACATTCAGGTTTGCAGTTCCCTGATGGTAAGTGTTTTCCCATAGGGTTTCCGCACCCTAAGTGTACTAGGGGTATGTTCTGCTCCCCTGTTCAAGTGCAGCCCAAAATTGACCCCCTATACTCCCCTCTGATGAGGGAGAACACTGTGCAGCCCTAGAAGAGGTACTGCTGTAGGACTTACTAGCTGCCCCTCTGTGACTAGTCTCCATCTCATGGAGCTGCCACTTACCTGCTCCAACAGCCGCTCCAGCTGGTCCCGATGCTCTCGGGCACCCAACCGGCTCCAATGCACATGATCACTGGCCATCGCGGCTGCTCCTGAACCCGTTACTCCTGAGGCTGCTCCTACTCCAGTTCCGGCAGCCAGCCCAGGATTGACTCTTGGTGTTCCCCTCTGATGAGTGAGAAACTCTGTGCCGCCCCACAAGGAGTACTGCTGTGGGGCTTATTAGTTGCCCACTGTGGCTTTGCCACTTTGGAGTATTTCCACTCTGCAGCCCCACAAGGGGTACTGCTCCTGCAGCCGGTCCAACTGGCTCCAATGCTCTCGGGCACTGGCCGCTCCCGGCTGCTCTTTATCCTGCATGCTGCAGCCGCTCCAACTGACCCCGGTGCTCACGGGCACTGGTCGCTCGCGGCTGCTTAATTTCTCCTGCAGCCGCTCAAACCGACCCCCATGCACACGGGCACTGGTCGCTCGCGGCTGCTCCTCTCCCGACCGGCCGGGCCGGCGCGGGAGCGAAGTCGGGCACAGCTGTTCCCAATTACGGGAGATCAGTGTGCCGTTTGCTGCTGCTGCCAGCTGCCCGCAATTCTACGGTTCTCCCCCGCCAGCGTTCCCGCAGCCTTCGTGGATCTGGTCCATGTCTCCATCTAAAAGGTAAGTGGAAGGAACGCAGAGTCTCTTACCTGCTGTTCCCGACTTTCAAATTCTGGAACGCAGAGTCTTCTTACCTGCTGTTCCCGGCTTTCAAATTTTGCCGCTAAGGGGAACGTAGTTCCCCCTGCTGTGACTCGTTGCAATGCGTGTAGCGATATGACACGCATGCGTCCTAGCGGGGTTCTTCACGTAGTCACTCAGGTGACTCTGAAGTAAAATTACAGTGAATGTATGGGAGAGCATGGGTGCATGATTGTAACTTGCTTTGTCCCAGGTTTTTCAGGAATTTTAGGTTGTAGGTTCAACTATGGAATGGGATGGAAGAATGGGCAACAACACGGATGGAGTGAATTCGCACCCATGAATACTCAGGAGGTGAAGACTCATCAGATGGCAATTGTGAAGCTACGCCCATGAAAACTAGGGAAGATTGACATGATTCTGGGAAGAAACATCATCATCTTGTTGCTGATGAATGGAAATGTAATGGACACACTTATGTATATCTGGTTAGCTGATTACTGGACTATTTATCATAAATGATGGGTTATCATATATGATAAAAAGGAAGGAATGTTAATCCTGGCCAGATTGGAGAGGCTAGGACTTTTAAATGGGGTAAAAGCTTCAGGGCTGCTGGGAGATTTGATTAATTTGAACGTGCTCTCTGTGGAAATGGGACAAGCTACAGAGTGGTACCAGTTATCCTTAGCCCCACGTCCCCCTCCCTTTTCATCTGTGCTTGAATTGCAGCATATTGTGTTTTGAATTGAATTCTGTCTTTAATTTGTGTACTAGTCATGTCTCTACTATTTATTTCATTCCGCCTACATGTTTTTCCTCTACTTGCTAAATTTTTGTAAGGTGTCCTTGAGACTCTTGAAAGGCGCCCATAAATAAAATTTATTATTATTATTATTAGTTTGTCCAGAGCCTAGATCCAAGCTGCAGGAAAAGGATAAGAACATCTGCAGATCCTGTCATTTAGATGCAAAATGCATAGGATGGATTGGATGACTCCAAACCAGACATACACCTTGTAAATAATTATAAATAATGTTGCAGAGTTTCACTTTGCCAAATGTTGATTGGATGAGGTATTGTGCCTTGTCTGGTTTTCTTGCAGATCAGGGTAAATGCTGCTATGTTTGCTTCCTCCGAGAAGCCCCGTTTGAATACAATGTATTAGCTACTGTATTATTGGTTTAGGGAAATGTCTGTAATGTATGGGGTTAATCGATATCTGTAATTGGATTGGAAAGAGACCACCCCCATGTGGTTGGGCTCCTCGAGGTCCGGGGACCTATAAAAGTCTGCTGCCACGAGGTCCTGCATCGATCTTCTGGGAGAGCGCTTAGGACTGCGTGACCTCCTGGAGTGTCTCTGTTTGAGCGAGGCCTAGAGGGCGTGAACAGGCAGATACGAGGATCAAACCCGCGGTGGTTAGGTACAATGGTGGGAACTGCAATTGTGTTTTGTCAAAATAAAGATTAGTTGATCAAGTGCTTGATACAGTGGTTTTTGACTGAAACTAGACTGGGGGGAAGCTTAGAACGAGCAATTTACACTAACATCTCAACTGTGAGTCCCCAGCTCTGCTTTCCCTGTTTACAGTAATGGAAGGTAATATTGTGATGGACCGTACACATGCACCTCAAGCAAACCACTCTGCTCAGAACTGAATTTAGCAACTGTGTCCACTGGAATGATACACATTGGAGATTAGACGTCCCTTGGAAAGAATTTGCATTTATAAGCCGTCTTTCATGGGCTGAGGATTTGAGCTTTGAAGTCAACAATTGATTTTGAGGTGTTGGAAGCCACATCTGATAAACCCACTGCCTCACGGCCTCAAGACCCGGGATCAATCATGACTTTGCATGCTCTCTGTGTGGAGTTTGTACGTTCTCCCTGTGACTGTATGGGTTTCCACCGGGTGCTCCAGTTTCTCTCCAACATTCCAAAGATGTGCTGGGTTTGTTGGTTAATCAGCCGCTGTAAATTGCCCCTAGGTTGTGGAGAGTGGGATAACATAAAACCAGTGTGATTTTGTGATTGCGCGATCGAATGTTGGCGTGGACTCGTTGGCTCTGTACCTATGATGGCCTGTACCTATGATGTATTATTCTATACAAGGAATTGCAGATGCTGGAATCTTGTGCAAAACACAAAGTGCTGGAGGAACTCAGCATGTCAGGCAGCATTCGTGGAGGCAATGGACAGAGGACGTTTTGGGTCGGGACCCTTCTTCTGAAAAAAGACCATGTCAATTCCTTCCACAGATGCTGACTGACCCATTGAGTTCATCCAGCACTTTCTGTTTTGCTATAAAACAGGAAAAGCTTGGATAGATCACTCAGATATTTCCAGCGATGGGGGTAACAGTAAGGCAGGGAGACCTGTAAAATTACAGCTGCTTTCACTGGATCGGGAAGAAAATTGTCAGGTGACCTTTGAAGTTACAAAGCGATGTAAGTAGAAGTACATTCTTTCAGTTGTTCAGCAAGATTAAACAACAGAACTTGCTTTTAAGACAATCACAAGGCTGACAACTTGATTTGTGAAAGCATCTCAGAAGCCAGAAAACCAAAAATTGGAACAAGGCAAAATAGATTTCTATTTTGATTTTGGGCAATGGAGTAGAAAATTAGGCTGCAAAATAGCACAGCTAGTAGAGCTGCTGCCTCATAGCTCCAGAGGCTCAGGTTTAATCCTGACCTCAGGTGTTGTCTGTGTGGGGTTTATACAATCTCCTCGTGACAACGTAGGCTTCCTCCCGGTGCTCCGGTTTCCTCCTACATCTCAAATATGTGCAGGTTTGTTTTTCATTGGCCTCTGGAAATTGCCCTGAATGGATAGGGAGTGGATAGGAAAGTGGGGTAGCACAGAGCAGTGTGAACAGGTGATGGCTGGTCAGCGTAGAGTCGGTGGGCTGAAGGACAGCACAGGGAGCTTTCAAACAAAGTCAACAATTAAATTGTCCTTTCTTACAAAATTAGGCCTGAGTGCTGATTGATATTCATGCTTTAGAAGTAGATAGAAATTCCCTCTTGCGTATTTGATTACACTTCAAACAAAATTGGAGTCTGGAGATACATCATGGAAACAGACTCTTCAGCCCATTGCATCCACACCGACCACCGATCACCCATTCACACTAGTTCTATGTTATCCCACTTGCTCATAACCTCCCTACGCACTAGGGGGCAATTTACAGAGGCTAATTAACGTATAAGACCTACACGTCACTGGAAACCAACGCAGTCACATGGAGAACATGCAAACACCAAACAACAGCACCTGCGATTAGGATCGAACCTGGGTTGTAAGCACTGTGAAGCAACAGTTCTACCAGCCGTGCCACTGTGCCTCTTAAGTATGTTACTATGCTAACATTGGGTGAAGCACTTCATCAATCCTGGTCTGCTTTTTTTAACCTTACAGAATGTTACGATTCCATAAATCGAGGGAACTATGAAGTTTCCTCCAATGTACCTGGTGGCAGTAATTATTTTCCTTTTTCATTTCTGCTGCATGATTGGGTCTAGGTTTATTATTGCCACGTGTACCGAGATACAGTGTAAAGCTTTGTTTGTGTGCCATCACGTCAAATCAGATAATACTATCCATGAATCCATGAATACAATAAAGCCAACCACAAGTACAAAGATAGAGCAAAGTGAAGAATACCAGTGCAGAATATAGTTTCTCAACGCTGTAGCGTAACAGTTCCGGTGAAAGGCTTCAATGTCTGCAATGAGGTCGAGTGGAAAATTGTGACTGTACCTGAGCCTATGGAAGGATTGTTCAGAAATCTGATAACAGCAGAGGAATCTGTTCCTGGGTCTAGTGGTGTGCACTTTCAAGCTTCTGTATCTACTGTTGGATGGGAGTGGGGGAATGATGGTAGGACTGGGGTAGGAAATGTCCTTGATTGCATTGACTGCTTTCCTGAGGCGGTGTGCAGTGCAAATAGAGTCTGATCTGTGTGATGGACGGGACTACATCCGCTACTCTCTGCCATTTCTTAGTCTTTGGTGGAGCTGTTCCAAAACCTGACTGTAATGCAATGCAACCTGACAGTATGTTTTCCACGATACATCTGTAGAAATGTGTAAGAGTCATTGGAGTCATGTCAACTTTCATAATTCTGAAGAGGTAGAGACATTGATGTGCTTTTTTGCCTGAGGCTTCAATGTGGGTTGTTCACAACAGATTGTCGATAATATTTATGTCTCGGATCTTGAAGCTCATAACCACAACCTGAGGCAGAGAATTCCACAGACTCACAAGTCTCTGTGTGAAAAAGTGTTTCCTCATCTCCGTTCTTAATATCTTACCCCTTATTCTTAAACTGTGGCCCCTGGTTCTGGACTCCCCCAACATCGGGAACATGTTTCTTGCCTAGCGTGTCCAAGCCCTTAATAATCTTATGTTTCAATGAGATCCCCTCTCATCCATCTAAATTCCAGGGTATACAAGCCCAGCTGCTCCATTCTCTCAGCATATGATATTCCCGCCATCCCGGGAATTAACCTTGTGAACCTACGCTGCACTCCCTCAAAAACAAGAATGTCCTTCCTCACATTTGGAGACCAAACCTGCACACAATACTCCAGGTGTGGTCTCACTGGGACCCTGTGCAACTGCAGAAGGACATCTTTGCTCCTGTACTCAACTCCTCTTGTTATGAAGGCCAACATGCCATTCGCTTTCTTCACTGCGTGGTGTACCTTATTTTCATTGACTGATGAACAAGGACCCCCAGATCCCGTTGTACTTTCCCTTTTCCCAAAGACGCCATTTAGATAATAATCTGCCTTCCTGTTTTTCACACATCTACCGACTGCACTACCGTGCCACCACACTAATAAATGTTTACTCTGGAAGCGATATCGGGAGCCTCCTCCTGCACGGACACCTGGGATAGGTGATGTTTTGGGGCAGGACACAGGTGAGGGGGGGTTTGAAAAGCAGATTGCAGGAATGAAGGCCAGAGATTAAAACAAGAAAGTGTGAGACAGAAGGGTTGAAGAGTCGCATATTGTGGAACGAGAGAAAGGAATGTGGGAAGATGGGTAAGAGGAGGGGAGAAATAGGTGCATGCTCAGGTGGGGGGGGGGAGGTTTGTGGTTATCTAAAATTGGATAATTCAATGTTCATACATTGGGTTGTAAACTACCCAAGCAGAATATGAAGTGCCGTTCCTCCAGTTTGCATGTGGCCTCACTCTGGCAATGTCGGAGGCCAACGACAGAAAGGTCAGAATGGGAATAGGAAGGGGAATGGTTTACAGTGATTTACGTGGGAGATCCAGTTGGTCTTGGGCACCAAGCACATGTGTTTGGCGAAATGGTCACCGAGTCTGTGCTTGGTCTCGCTCCAGAGAAGCTGTCTGACCCACTGGTTACTTCAGCACTTTATGTCCTTGTTTCTCCTCCATCTCTCAGCTCACTCCACCACTAACTTGCTGCTCTCCCCCCCATTCCACGCTTTCTTCTCCCACGTGACTCGACCGCCACCATTTGATTTCTCACAAGAAGTCATTGACCTAAACGATCAACCAGGTTCCTCTCTCCGCAGATGCTGCCCGACCTCAGAGACTAGCTGCAGGAAAGCACAGCTGCTAGGAAGCCGAGGTGCTGCCTTTGCTCTTGCTAATTCTTTCTTTCTCCCAGTTTGTGTTGCAGTATGGAAGAACCACCACATGAGGACAGTCACAAACTATTTCATCGTGAATCTGTCATTTGCCGATATTCTCGTTACTATTATCTGCCTGCCTGCCAGCCTTGTGGTGGACATAACTGAGACCTGGTTCTTTGGCCATGCTCTCTGCAAAGTCATTCCTTACCTACAGGTAATTATTAATCAATTATAAAACTCAAATGACAATCGAGGTCCATGCAAGTTTTTATTACAAGACAGAAACTGCTGGAGTAACTCAGTAGGTCAGGCAGCACCTCTGGAGAATAAGGTTATGTGACATTTCATGCTGAAACATCAGCCATCCTTGTTCTCCAGAGATGCTGCCTGTCCCGCTGAGTTACTCCAGCACTTTGTGTCATTTTGTGTAAACCAGCATCTGCACTTCCTTGATTCTACAAGTTTTCATTAAACTAGCTTATAGAATTTAATCTGTGCAAGCTACTGGAACTGACAGTTAGATTGTGAATATTGCAAAGCTAAAGTGGCAGCAAACATATGATACGATACGATAGAACTTTATTTACCCCAGGAAAGAAATGGCTTTTCCAACAGTCATAAAAATACAAAATAAATGAAACATGAAATTAAAGTGACGAGTGGAAAGGATTCAGGATGTGCAAAGATTTGGGGAGCGTGGGGGGGGGGGGGGGGGGGGGGGGGGGGGGGGGGGGACACAGCACCAACAGTTGATGGGCACACAAAGGAGGGATAATGTAAAGAAAAAGACAGACCTCTGGTGGCGAAAATCACTTGGCTACCCTGAACAAGTTGGTTTAATACACAGAGAGGTGCTGCAGCAGAGGCTTGAACAGATATCAACAATGTATTTGTGTGCTTTGCTCCCACTGGGTTTCTTCTAGCCACTGAAATTCAAATCCAATTTTAAAATAATTGCTTGTGAACTTCAATAATAATAATAATAATAAATTTTATTTATGGGCGCCTTTCAAGAGTCTCAAGGACACCTTACAAAAATTATACCTTCAAGACATTTGTTTGATTTCATCTCAGTGCCAATTGTTGTTTTTCTGTGGGGATTGGGGATAGCTTTTCTCACTGCAAAGCCCGTATAAATTACCCATCTCTGTGTGAGTTTGAGAAGGTGGTGGGGGGCAGATGAATGGGTGCTGTAACATGGGCAGCACACTGGTGCAGCGGTAGAGTTGCTGCCTTACAATGCCAGTGACCCGAGTTCAAACCTGACCTCGGGTACTGTCTATATGAGTTTGCACGTTCTCCCTGTGACCACGTGGGTTTTCTCTGTGTGCTCCAGTTCCCTCCTACATTCCGAAGACGTACATGTTTGTAGGTTAATTGACTTTTGTAAATTGTTCCTAGTGTGTAGGACAGAACTGGTGTATGGGTGATCATTGGTGGGTGCAGACACGTTGGGCTAAAGAGCCTGTTTCCACTCTGTATCTCTAAATAAAGCTAATGTCAGCTGAGCATTAGGAGTCAAGATGATTGCTGTGGGATTGGAGACCCAGGCCAAGGAAGAACATCAGACTTAGACTCAAAGTGCTGGAGTAACTCAGTGGCTCAGGCAGCATTCCTGGAGAACATGGATAGGTGCCATTTCATGTCGGGACCCTTCCTTAGAGCAGGCCCGCCATGATGTGGAGCTCGTCTTCCATCGCTTCTGCCTCTGGGTCTTTTTCTATGGTAAGGAGCCTCCAACAAGAACATCAGATTTGTTCACCTGAAAGACACAGTGGCATGGACTCGTTTTGCCAAAGGGGCTATTTCCAAGTTGTATCTCTCTTAGATGTCAGTGAACCACTGGGCTGCACGGTGGCACAGCGGTAGAGTTACTGCCTTACAGTGCCAGAGCCCCAGATCCCAGGTACGATCATGACTACCGGTGCTTGTCTGTACGCAGTTTGTATGTTCTCCCCATGACCTGCGTGGGCTTTCTCTGCGTGGGCTTTCCTCCCACACACCAAAGACGTAATTGTTTGTAGGTTAATTGGCTTGGTATAAATGTTAATTACCTTAGTGCATGCAGATAGTGTTAATGTGCAGGGATCGCTGGTCAGTGCGGACTTGGTGGGCCAAAGGGTCTGTTCCCACGCTGTATCTCTAAACTAAACTAAACTAAACCTAACCAGATGGAGTTTTAATCCAGTTCAGTTATTGAACCATTACAGTGACTGAGACGAGGGTTTTAATGTCTGCATTGTATTGCTAACTGATGTTAAACTCCACTACTGATGCCGACACAGAGTGCTGGAGTAACTCAGTGGGTCAGTTCAGCATCTCTGGAGAAAATGTTTCAGGTTGAGACCCTTCTTCAGACTCGATTCCAGAATGTTGCTTATCCATGTTCCCCCGAGATGCTGCCTGACCTGCTGAGTTGCTCCAGAACTTTGTGTCTTTATTTTGTAAATCAGCATCATCTTTGTCCCCAACTGCTGAGGAAGAATATGAACCGTTGCACCTGGATAATGAATCCAGGCCTCTGTTTCTGCCTGTAAGCACTGCTGCTGTTTTATATCGGGCAGTACATGGGAAACTGATGAGTTACAGAGACATACAGCACGGAAACAGACCATTCGGTCGAACTTGCCCATGGCGATCAAATACTCCATCTACACTTGTCCTACCTGCCTACATTTGGCCCATAACCCACCATAATACAGTCTGGAAACAGGCCCTATGGCCTAACTTGCCCGTGCCGACCACGAAGCCCCATCTACTATGGTCCCACCAGCCCCTGTTTGGCCCACATCCATCTAAAATGTAACAGAGTCATACGGCATGGAAACAGGCCCTTCGGCTCAACTTGAAAAGTTGAGGGAAAGCTGTGCCTGAAATGTTTGCCCTGTTCAAGCCATTAACAGATGACGACTTTAAAGAAGGTAGACAAAAATGCTGGAGTAAGTTTAAAGAGATGAGATGTAATGACCCTTGTTTTGTGTGCTGCAGACTGTTGCGGTTTCTGTGTCTGTACAGACACTCAGCTGCATCGCTCTGGACCGCTGGTATGCGGTATGTCACCCACTGATGTTCAAGAGCACGGCCAAGCGAGCACGGAGCAACATAGTCATGATATGGATCGTGTCCCTTGTCTTAATGATTCCCCAGGCAATCGTCATGGAGTGCAGCATCATGGTGCCAGAACTAGCCAACAAAACACTTCTATTCACCATCTGCGATGAGCATTGGAAAGGTAAAATACAATTTCTACTGAAATAAAGCTCATATTTTATCATTAATAGCATAAAAATGCAGACTGCCATGATAATCATTTTACTTTTTATCAGAAACAAAGCCCTTGAGCCCACAAAGTCCATCTTTGTACTAATCCTTCCTTAATCCACTTTATATATCTTCACTCCATTCACACTGCAAGGTGGCGCAGCAGTAGAGTTGCTGCCTTACAGCGAATGTAGCGCCAGAGATCCGGGTTCGATCCCGACTGCGGGTGCTGTCTGTACGAAGTTTGTACGTTCTCCCCATGACCTGCGTGGGTTTTCTCCGAGATCTTTGGTTTCCTCCCACACTCCAAAGACATACAGGTTAGGTTAATTGGCTTGGTAAATGTAAAAATTGTCCCTAGTGGGTGTAGGATAGTGTTAATGTGCAGGCGTCGCTGGTCGGCGCGGACCAGGTGGGCCGAAGGGCCTGTTTCCGCTCTGTATCTCTAAACTAAACAAAACTAAACATCAACTGACCAGCCCCACCAACCTCATCACCACCCTTCCCCTCCCCTCCCTGCTTGCCCTAGATTACAAATCATTCAGCCATCAGATAGACACAAAAAGCTGGAGTAAATCAGCGGGACAGGCAGCATCTCTGGAGAAAAAGAATGGGTGACGTTTCGGATAACTGCAGAAGGGTCACAACCCGAAAAATCACCCATTCCTT
This sequence comes from Amblyraja radiata, assembly GCF_010909765.2. NCBI lineage: Eukaryota > Metazoa > Chordata > Chondrichthyes > Rajiformes > Rajidae > Amblyraja > Amblyraja radiata. Next base: position 89,598,203 of record NC_045960.1, read on the forward strand.
CGTTCCCGCTGAATTACTCCAGCTTTTTGTGTCTAACGTCGGTTTAAACCAGCATCTGAGTTCCTTCCTACAAATGCAGCCATCAATATTTTACGCTCGTCTACGATTTGATTCTTGTGACGAATCAACGTATCAACATGCATATGTGTGAGGGGTTGGCATTGGAAGGTTGCAGTGGCATCTGCCCTCACATCAGTGCACTGAATTTACCACAGTTGTTCTCTGCCAAGCCCAATGATGCACTGAAACGTATACTGAGGGTTGTTAATAATCATGAAGTATTATTCTTCTAATGTGCCAATGTGCCCTCCTGGTCAAGCTGCTTGTATACACCCCCACCTAATCTCTCTGTACTGAAGTCTATGTCCAGATATTAGATTCTTCAACACAAATGATTAACCAGATCACTCCAGTCGTCAGTTGTGCATTACAGTGAGACTATTTCTGCCATGCCTTATTTTAACTTAATTATACAGAACTTGAGCTACAGACAAATGGTTAAATAAATGTAAGAAAGACATTAATAAAGCAGAAAGCACAAACAATGAATTCTGAAAGTGAAAAAAACATTGAAATATAAGAATCAACATGATTAAAGTGTCTGAATAAGAAAGATTAGAAAGTTTAGGGAGAACCGTTCTTTAGTGCAGGTAGTTCTGCTATAACATAGCACAAACTAGGTAGGACGTGAGTAATGATTTAGAGAACACTATTTGCATTATGTACACTGCCTATCCCGCTGAGTTACTCCAGTTTTTTGTGTCTCTCTTCAATTCAAAGTTACTTTAGAAATTGACAAGCAGGAAAAAATCTGTCTTAAATTTAAACAATATAGGGGGGAAATGGGTTCCATGTAATCAGTAATCAGACACCATTGTTTCTTAAGAACACAGCTGCTCATTTAACCATGGGAGGTGGTGACATTGACAAGCGATTGTTTCAATTCACACTACTAAACACTGTAGCATTCAGCCATTAGCATCTTTTTGCTTGCAGAAACAAAAATACACATTTGTCATTGAAAAATCATGTTTTTGAAAATCCTGCGGTAAAATTAACTTTGTTGTGGCGATCCTGAAACTCTCTAGACCTAATTGCTCTGCCCATTAAAGGGCCTGTCCCACTTGGGCATCATTTGCACGTCACGCAGATGGCGCGCGAAGATTTTGTACGTCCCAAAATCATGGGGCGGCGCGCACATGCGCACCATGCGCCGTGATGCGTAAATGACGCCACGAAAATGACGCCAAAGTGGGACAGGCCCTTAACGCATTGTCTTTATAACATAATTTTCTCTAACATGAGATGTTTGGGAACTACCAGAACTACCTGCATTGGTGATGTTCGTTTTATGAGGTTGGCAAAACAAGTAAAGGGCAGTGCCCACACAAAATTAGGGAATTAGGAACAAGGAATTTGTATAATCTTCTTCACCTTCTGATAGACTGATCCAGAAGATTAAGATGCTTGGAATCCATGGGTGATGGTAGGGACATAGATGTTTTGCAAGTAGAAGGGTTTAGTTTAAAGTGATATCATGTTCAGCAGACTTCATGGGACAAGGGGCTTGTAACATGTGTTGTACTGTACAGCTGCAGCTGTAATTCTTTCATCTAGTGGAATTTTTATTTTACCAAAATTAAAACACCTTTGGAAACTAAGTCCTCGTGCTTAGTGAGCAGTTCATGAAAAGTCCAAAATTGTCCAAACGGAGTTATGTTCTGTTAACATTTTTCACACAGTACTAAGATAAGTGATCGATATTATGTTTCATTTTGTGCAGTCGTTGAATAAATTATTCATAAATGTATCACTTGGGTGTTTTATTCACTCAGAGGAAGTAAAATGTTAGGTTAAAACCATGAAACGGATCAGTACTATTGTAATCTCTTATTTTCTGAATAGAATCACTGATTGCAGTAGTGTTCCATTTTGGTAATGCTTTGCTATTCCGTTCCAGATGATATTTACGCCAAGGTGTATCATATCTGCTTTTTCATTGTGACGTACATGGGCCCTTTATGTCTCATGGTTTTGGCCTACTTTCAAATATTTCGGAAGCTTTGGTGCCAACAGGTGAGCTCACGGTAACGCCACTGACGGGAAACTTGTTGTTGGGTTCGTGAAAAGGCCGCCACTCATGGAGATCTCTCACTGAAATTGCAGATTCCCGGCACTTTCTCGGTCATACAGAGGAACTGGAAGCCCCTTGCCCTGCAGTGCCCCTCGCAGCGAGGTCGGAGAGACCAAACCAGGTCCAGAACCCGTGGTGTAGCGGCAGAAATCAAACAGATCCAAGCGAGGAGAAAAACAGCACGCATGCTCGTGGTGGTTCTGATTTTCTTTGCACTTTGCTACCTTCCAATCAGCGTCCTAAACATCTTGAAAAGGTGAGTGGATTCATTTTCAGGAGAACGCAAATACCATGCCAATTTGAGCACTGTTGCAGTGTAGCTTAGAGATGCAGCGTGGAAACAGGTCCTGCGGCCCACCGAGTCCACACCGATCATCGATCACCCCTTCGCACTGGCTCTATGGTGTTATCCCACTATCTCATCCACTCCCTACACACTAGGGGCAATTTACAGGTACAAATTGACCCACAATCCAAAGCACCCGGAGGAAACCCACACGGTCACAGGGAGAACGTGCAAGTCACACAGGACCTGAGGTCAGGATCGAACCTGGGTCTCTGGCGCTGTAAGGCAGCACTGCTATCTATGGTGGTGCAAGAAGGCTTGATTTTATAGACTATTAAATACTCAGTAAACCAAGCACACTTTTAATTCTTTTTTTTTTAAAAGATGTTAACGAGTGGGATAATACATTTTCCAGTGAAACGGGGTAGGTTTGTAGGGAGTTTGGGAAACGGGGTCCCCGATGAGTTTAAATGGAGTGATGGGAAACCAAGCTGTGGTGAGGTACAAGGATCGCAGGATGTGAGGTCCCGGTGTGTTTGCCAGGAGCATGGAAACCGGGGCCGTAGGGGAAGCATGGAACATATGGGCCTGGTGAGATATATGAAGTGTAGGGGTCCCAGTGAGATTAAAAGGAAGTGCAGGAAACTAAACGTGGTCGCTCAGCTACTGAGCCATCAGGATTTCTGAACAATCAGATAGCGGATTGTTGGAACTTTATTCATTCTCACTCAGTGTACATCCAGATAGGGCCTGACACAGTGCATATGTATAATGAATATGAAACATCTACACAAACCAGGTATTATTGCAAAGCCCTTTGTATGTTTTAAACTTATTTATTCTCTTTGAAGATGACCACATTTAACTATCTAAGAGTAATGTGTTCGGAGACACATGGAACTGCGGATGATAGTTTACAAACAAAACACAAAGTGCTGGAGTAACACGGCGGGTCAGGCAGTATTTCTGGAGGACGTGGGTTGGTGACGTTTCGGATCAGGACCCTTCTTCAGAGTAATGCATTCGGTATTGTTTCAAAAAGCACCTTGGCAATGTGACCAAAAACTTGTTTAATGAAAGTGAAGTTGCTAATATTTGCAAGGGTCAATTGAAAATAAAGGAGATTATAAGGTGACATTAATCAGGAGCGTTGACAGCTGATTTCGGCTGAAATTGACTGCTGCTGGTATTTTGCTGCCATTAATAGACCATGAGGGAATTATCAAGTGGATCTTCATCACAACCTCAAGAAGAACAGTGAATTCTGTTGAGGAATAGGTGTTCATATGAAAGGATTTCAGGAATTTGAGGCATGGGACATCTCACCAGTATTTGTTCCATAAAAATAATGCAACGCTGATCAAAGTGTAAATCAGGAATGGACATGAATGATTGAAAGTACTAAACTGTAGTCATTATCAGGTGGATGTCAGCTACATAATTAAGTCTAATGGTCCAGTGTTTTTAGCAAAAAAAGGAGAGCTGTTGGAGGAACTCAGAGGGTCAGGCAGCATCTATGGAGAAATGGGCAGTTGACATTTTAATTTAGTTTAGTTTCATTTAGAAATACTGTGCGAAAACAGGCCCTTCGGCCCACCGAGTCCGCACCGACCAGCGATCCCCGCACACTAACACTATCCTACACACACTAGGCACAATATTCAATTTTACCAAGACAATTAAGCTACAAACCTGCACATCTTAGAAGTGTGGGAGGGAACCGGAGAAAACCCACGTAGGTCAAGGGGAGAATGTGCAAAGTCCGCACAGACAAGCACCCGTAGTCAGGCTCAAACTCAGGTCTCTGGCGCTGTAAGGCAGCAATTCTACCATTGCATCATCGTGGTCGAGACCCTTTAGGTGAAGTGGATGAAGGGTCCCGATCTGAAACTTCAAGTGTCCATTCCCTCTGCAGATGCTGCCTGACTCGCTGAGTTCTTCCAGCAGCTCCCGCTGATTCGAGCATCTGTCATCTTTTGTGCCACCAATCTTTTATTGGCTTTGTAAGTTTGAAATAATTCAATTATATTTAGATAAGTATGCAAGCGAAAGAAAGCCTTGGTACTAATCGCTTTTTAATTATCTCCTTTGTTCAACAGAGTTTATAAACAGCATGAAATGTGACATTAATTTTTAATGTACGGTCTTATCTTAAATAAATGTAACTTTGCATTAAACAGTTGTAAAACAGGAAATGGCACAATAGTTTGTAAGGAAGCTTTAATGGGAAATTTAACATTCATTTTGTCACGGATTCCATATTATTTTTCTCTTCAAAAGATTGCAACCAATAAAGCATTTGATGACTGTTAAAAATATTTATTCATGAGTGTGAGATGCATATCTCATCTCACGTTTCATCATCGCTTTGGGGATGTGCTTTATTTTGTGTAAGTCAAGGTAGATTTACAAATTCTTGCATCAAACCCTGATCAAAAGCATTCAGACCTCAGGACTAACATGGCCAGGTGACTATGACTTAAGGACCTGTCCCACGAGCATGCGACCTGCATGCGGCAAGCGCGACCAAATCGGAAGCTGGGGCCGCGCGGAGGTCGAGTGAATGACGTGAAGTTCAAGCAAAGTCCGCCGGGCGTGCACAGCGTCAAGACACTGCGTACGGCGTCAAGACGCTGCGTATGCCCGTCATGCGTATGGTGTCGAGGCGGCTGCGGGCCGGCAGGCCGTTGCCGCGCGGAAATGTTTGAACATGGTCAGTTTTTCGGTGCCCCGTGCGATGTTGGGACCAGCTCCGCACAACTCCATACGGCTCCGGCGATCGAATCGGGACCGGCCCCGCGAGGCCGAACGGCTCAAGCGACCACGTTAGGTCGCGCTTGCCGCATGCAGGCGCATGCTGGTGGGACAGGCCCTTTAACTAGAATGTAGGTGACATTTCTGGACCGCACTCCAGTCATGAGTGATCTGCCAAAAACATTCCATGATAAACCAGATACTTGTCACTACATGTTGCAGCAAGGAAGAGGCAGACACAAGGAACCACTGATACTGATTCACCAAAAATTACACAAACGTCTTGAGTAACTCAGCGGCTCAGGCATCAACCCTGGAGAACATGGATAGGCGATCTTTCAGGTCGGGACCCTTCATCAGACTGATTGTCATAAGAAGGGAAGAAAGTTGGTAAAGAGAGGTGAGAGCGGGTCAAATTCTGACAAGTGATAGGTGGATACAGGTATGGGGGGGGGGGGGAGTTTGATTAGCAGATGGCTGGACAAAGGCTAGAGGTTTTGTTTAGTTTAGAGATACAGCATGGAAACAGGCCTTTCAGCCCACCAAGTCCATCTGACCATCCTTCACCCATTCGCACTCTGTTCGATCCCACTTTCTTATTCACTCCCAACATACTAGCAGCAATTTTGTAGAGGCCAGTTAACCTACAAATTCGCATGTCTTTGGTATGTGGGAGGAAACTGGAGCACCCGGTGGAAACCCACGTGGGCACAGTTAGAAAGTGAAAATCCAATCCGACAACACACGAGGTCAGGATCGAACTTGTGTCCCTGATGCTGTGAGGCAGCAGCTTTGTACGATGTACCGCCAGTGTTTCTAGAATTCTCTTAGCCTTTCAAATTAAATTTGTGGTCTGTCCCTGTAATGTGAACTCCGCAACTGATTCTGCCTTTTGTTTCCACATTCCACAGAGTGTTTGGGACTTTCGACAATATTAATGACAGAGCAACACTCTATGCATTGTTCACCTTCTCACATTGGCTGGTCTATGCCAACAGTGCAGCTAATCCTATCATTTATAATTTTTTGAGTGGTAAGTTCCTTATCATAATTCTTTGGCTTGTGTTGCCTCTATAACTGAATTCACTTTCAAACATAGATTTGTAATTAAGTTTAAATTGTTTGCACCATTGTTTGAACAAGTGCTTAAGAAATAACTATGTTCTTCGGTAACGTGGCATGTCTCCAAATTTGAAGCAGTTAATGAACTATTTGGCAGTCGCCTTGGTTGCAGGTGCATTTTCAGGTTTGAAGGAAGTACAGGAAAGAGAAAAGATGCCTCATTGTAATGAAATAACAAGGAGCTACAGATGGTGGTTTGCCAAAGAAAGACAAAATGCTGGAGTAATTCAGCGGGTCAGGCGGAATCTCTGGAGAACGTTAGGTGACATTTTGGGCTGGGACTCATTTAGACTTTAGACTTTGGAGATACAACGTGGAAACAGGCCTTTCACCCGACCAAGTCCATGCCAACCAGCAATCACCCTGTACAATGAGCACTATCCTACACTCTCTGGCGCTATAAGGCCGCAACTCTATCCCAGCGCCACTGTGCTGCCCTGGGTCTGGGTCTGGGTCTGAAGAAGAGTCCGGACCCGAAACCTATCCATGTTCTTGAAAAATGTTGCCCGACACGTTGAATTTCTCCAGCAGTTTGTGTTGTTCTCATTATAATGAGTTCCTTTGCACAGAAACATGAGTTTGTTGCTGTTTCGGTTAGGTGAACACAAAGTGTTCAGATGTTACCTCTTTAACAGAAAACTTAACTCCTGATAGGGGGGTTGCACGTAAGGTCATCAGGTCAAAGGGCGTGACGCACGGAGTAGCTCAATCCTTTTGGAGGACATGGCAGCTTCAAGCACCATGTTAACGCGTTTTGTTAACGCACGAAACGCACACTTTCTAACCTGTTAAAAACGGCCGAAATTGTCAATTTTTGCGCTATAAATAATTGTGGAGGGTGACTGAGCGCTCTGAACCAAATGCTCTGGTATCTTTGCTCTGAGCCCGAGCACCAAGGTGCAAGCGGCTGAAGGAGCGCATCCCTCGGGACAGCCACAGACGCCCTCCGCCCACCCTCCCACTGTGTGGCTGCACTGTCACCGGCTATGGGTCGGCAGTGCCCACACACGGGGCCGGGTGGAGCGGGGCCGCGGCTCTGGGCAGCGGACACATGGAGACGAAAACCTGGCAACGTCCCCGTCGCCTGCAGCAGAGTTGGGGACAGTCTGGTCCCTCCGCCCACCCAGAGTCACTGACCGCGCTGCACCGGCACCTCGACCTACCCACCTCGACCTACCAACAGCATGGGTCATGGGTTGTGACCTCGACTGCTGTGCAACCTCCTTGTAGCAATGACGGATTTAAACAAAGGACTGAATTACTGCCTGCTACCCCAGCACCCTGAGGTTTCACTTTAGGACACTGCACTGTGGTCGTGGTGGAGAATGCACTTTAAGGATCTGGTTCACTTCCCAGTCATCGGTGCAGGGATCTTCTGTGTATCCCAAGCATTAGCAAACCTGCAGGGAGCATTTTTCGAATGGAGTGAAGGTGTAGAGATGGTGCCGGCTTCATCAGTACTGCTTCAGTGGAGCAGTGGGGAATATGGAAATGATGACATATGAACAGTTTGTTAAGGATAAATGACATCAATTTAGGTTTCTTTGACACATTCACTGAATGGGCAATCACACTCATGGGACAACTTTACGAGATCATTGTACAACGATCCAAGTTGATTGGTGACACCAAACATGGAGTATTGTGCACAGTTACCCAACTGTAGGAAGAATGTCATTAATCTGGGTGTAGTAAAGGGTGAAGAAGAGATTCACGAGGATGTTATCAGGACTGGAAGGCTGGAAAGATAATGGGAGGCTGGACAGATTGGGACTTCTCTGCAGTGAAGGAGGCTGAGGGGTGACCTTATAGAGGTTTACAAAGTCTCATGGGGCATAGATAAGGTGTTGGTCACAGTCTTAACCTTTCCTATCCACGCACGCAATTGGGTAGGGATGAATTGGACAGTATCCTAGCATATGGAAGGACAGTTCTGATAACTGAGCACAAAATTCACCCATTGGGACAAACTAACAACACCGTCTAGGATAAAGACACACAAAACTGTGCTTTTGCCTGCTGTTATTTGCTAAAAGTATTTAGAGGTTGAAGAGAATTGTTGAACTTGTTTATCTTTAGGGAGGCTGTCGAACAAGGCAAACTAGATAAGTGCAGGATTTGAACAACGTTGCTCATAGCCAGCAGGCTCTTCGACCAAGATGACTGTTCCAGTTCAATAACACCTAGTGTTGTATCCCGGAGATGAGACTGACTGCTGATGAGAACAGCACTGAGAATATTAATGTGCAGCCAGGATTGATTCCCATTACATTCCGTCAACAGGGTCAGATTTTAGCAAGGTGACAAGTAAGGTTGAAAAATAAATTGATTTGGAGGCCTTGAAACAAGTAATATGTACGAAATGGGAAACTTGTTATCATTTCAACAATTACAATCAAATTACAAGCTGAAAAATAACCAAAACTTTAAATATCTTCAGATCCGTGACTTCCTGAAAAAATATATACAAGGATACCAAACTTTAACTCTAGACTCATTGGAAGAAGCAATGAACAATAAGGCTGAATCTAGAAAATTAATATCATATTTATACAATAGTATCTTAAATAGAGAATTACCACAGACAGAGGCACTTAGAGAAGAATGGGAACGAGAACTACTGATAAAAATCCCGAAAGAAATTTGGGAAAAACACTTGATATATATACATAAATGTTCGATTAATGCAAGACATAATTTAATTCAATTTAAAATTCTACACGGATTATATTATTCGAAAACTAGATTGCACAAATTCTACCCAAATACTTCCCCCATTTGTGATAAATGTTTATTTCAGAATGCCACTATAACACACTCTTTTGTTTCTTGTATAAAATTACAAACATTTTGGAGCGAAATCTTTGAAATTTTCACAGTTACTTAAGATAAAACTTGATCCTAACACTGAATTGATTATATTTGGATTACTGGAAGACGAGAATAAATTGAATATGTTTCAAAAATCATTTCTTAATTATGGTTTAATAACGGCAAAAAAACATACTGACATTTTGGAAAAATACATCGATACCAACGCAAGATGTGGATTTCAAACATGTTGGGAACCCTACATCTTGAAGAAATACGATTCCTCCTAACAGACAAAGTAGACCATTCCTAAGGATTTGCTCTCCATTTGTCGATTTCTTGGAAGCATATGGTGCAATACAAAGGTAGAAACGATCCGTTTCTGGACTGGGTGAATGGTGGCCAAGAATAACAAATAGCTATCTCTCCTTTATTCTTCTGCTTTCTACCTCTGCTTCTTTTCTCTTCATTCTCTTTCTTTCCTCATTTTCCTTTTCTTACTTTCTGATATCACACACGTTTCTATTTATTTTCTATTCTTTCTCTGTCTCCGTTTTATTGTTAAAATAAAAATAATAAGAAGCTGTACATGAATTGCAACATGCCAATATATACTAGGTACCTATGGTACCATAATATTGTACTTACTTCTAATTTAAAAAAAAATTTTTTTAAAAAGAGGGAAAAAAAAAGAAACAAGTAATAGGACATTTTCATAAAGAGAGTGCAGTCCGGACCTCCCATCTACCTCACTGGAGACCTTTGAACTTTCTTTAATCAGACTTTATTGGACTTCAATGTTATATCTTTGCACTAAATCTGTTGTTTAATTTAGTTTAGATATAGCGTGGAAACAGGCCCTTCAGCCCACCATGCCATCCAGCGATCACCCCACACACCAGCACTATCCTCCACGCTAGGAACAATTTACATTTTTTTACTGAAGCCAATTAATCTACAATCCTTAAAATCTTTGGTTAGTGGGGGGAAACTGGAGCACCCAGAGAAAACCCACGAGATAACAGGGAGAACGTATAAACTCCACACAGACGGCACCAGAGGTCAGGATTAAATCCAGGTCTCTGGCACTGGAAGGCAGCAGTTCTACCGCTGCATCGCTATAATTGTTGTACCCTTTATCCTTTATCTGTACACAGCTATAGTTTTGTCTATTTTAAGTTTAGTTTATTATAGTCACGTTTACCGAGGTACAGTGAAAAGTTTTTTTTTGGGTGCCATCCAGTCAAAGAAAAGACTACACAGGACGCTTTTCACTGTTTCTCAGTACACGTGACAATAATAAACCAAACTAAACTTAATTAAATCTCCTTGTTCCTTCCCTGTATTCCTAAATGGGCCTCGTAAACATTGGATGGGTCAGTGGCAAAGTCTTTGGTGAGGAACTGTTATGTTCCATGCAGTCTGCCCGCATTGCTGGAGGTTAAATGGCAACAAGTTGGAGATTGATCCAAACAGTGTGTCAACGTGGGAAGTCCAGAATATTTTGGGTAATACTTGCCAACATCCTACTGATTACGTTCCAACTTTGAATCTTCATGAATCCAGCAGGGGGTGAAACTATACAAATCACCAACTAAACATACAAAGTGCTGGAATAACTCAGTGAGTCAGGCAGCAACTCTGCAAAGCATGTACAGGTAACATTTTGGATCCCTTCCATGGATAAGTGACGTTTCAGGTTAGGACCCTTCTGAAGGTGATATTTGGGATTGGGACACTTATGGAAGTAACATTCCGGGTCGGGACCCTTCCATGGATAGGCTACGTCTTGGGCCACGACCTTTCTGAACAGACGCTGCCTGACCCATGGAGTTACTCCAGTACTTTGTGGTGGGTTTTTTGTAAACCACCATTTGCAGTTCTTTGTTTCCACAAATTCACCAACACTTACATGAGTGATTCTGTCTGAAAAACTAGTGCCCGGTTAGACTGGAGAAGAAGTGTGAAGGGAGACCTTAATGTTATATCTTGCACTAAATGTTGTACCCTTTATCCTTTATCTGTGCACTGTGGATTGTATTCATGTACAGTCTTTTCTTTGACTGGATTGAGACACAAACAAAAGCTTTTCACCGTACCTTGCTCGGTGCAGATGACAATAATAAACTAAACCAAACAAAACTATAATTGATTGAGAGTTCTGCTCTTTTTCTTGAAGGCAAATTCCGGGAAGAGTTTAAAATGGCGTTTTCCTGCTTTGAGCAGAGGGACGGTCGGAGCGAGGAGCCACTCAGCAGGGGGCGGGCGAGCACGGAGAGCCGCAAATCGCTGACCACGCAGATCTGCCACGACAACGTTTCCAAAAACGCGGAGCACGTGGTGCTTGCGAACGTGACCACGCTGAAGTCCAGCGCTTTCACTGCCATTAGAGACTGGTGACCGTGACATTAAAGACCCACCCGAGGATATCTCACCGCATCGCAAGAGCAAAGCCGAGGCCCTGTGTGGTGATAGGTGACAATATTTTGGACGTGCATCACGTCATTAAAGTTCACGGTGACAGAGAATAAAATTCCTCCTCTGATATTAATAGATGGAATGACAAGAATCAGAGAATGCATACTATAGGTGGGAGCTGCTGAAACCTCGTGACCATGGTGACACCGAATTACCTGGACAACCTGCTACCCTCCCCTTCACTTTCACCGCATGCCAGTTAACTCCACTTTTTTCAGACGGGTTATACACACCCAGAATGTGAAACTTTTCATTGGACTTGCATCAGGCAGTGCAATACAAAAAGTAGTAAACACTGCCCAGTCCATCATCGGCTCTGACCTTCCTTCCATCAAGGGGATTTATCGCAGTCGCTGCCTCAAAAAGGCTGGCAGTATCATCAAAGACCCACACCATCCTGGCTACACACTCATCTCCCTGCTACCTTCAGGTAGAAGGTACAGGAGCCTGAAGACTGCAACAACCAGGAATACCTACTTCCCTACAGCCATCAGGCTATTAAACCTGGCTCGGACAAAACTCTGATTATTAATAACCCATTATCTGTTATTTGCACTTTATCAGTTTATTTATTCATGTGTGTATATATTTATATTATGGTATATGGACACACTGATCTGTTTTGTAGTAAATCCCTACTATGTTCTGTGTGCTGAAGCAAAGCAAGAATTTCATTGTCCTATCAGGGACACATGACAATAAACTCACTTGAACTTGAACTTGGGTTCATATTGCAACTCACAGCATTCCACCTCAGTGCTCTCTTGTCCCTGGTTTCAAGCCTTAACTCTTAGTCCAACATCCCCTAAAAACCACCTTATCTACCTGTCCCGCTTTATCCCTCCTTAACGGCCCATTTTCTGTTCTCCCTGAGGATGTGTAGCCCCATTGGAATCTCTACTCTTGCTCCCACCTCCATGTACTGGATGGGAACTTGTGATGCCAAACCAAGCCACTGAACAGCACCATCTCAGGGTCCATCTGCATAACATCACCTGTTAAATGCAGGTGTTAGACAATAGGCAAAAGACAATAGGTGCAGGAGTTTGTCCCTTCGAGCCAGCACCGCCATTCAATGTGATCATGGCTGATCATCCCCAATCAGTACCCCGTTCCTGCCTTCTCCCCATATCCCCTGACTGCGCTATCTTTAAGAGCCCTATCTAGTGTTGTACAAGTGAGACAGAGGCTGATCAGTGCCCCGTTACCCTCACACTAAGGTTGAAAGGTTAGCTCCGTGACGCTAATGGGCTGTAAAATTGGTTGATATTGTTCTCGTTCTTTCTTTCATTTTGCATTCATTTCGGTGAGCAAAAGGCAGAGATATTCAACAAATGATTACAGAACAAAAGGACCTTGGCGAGCACACCCTGCCTGTTGTTCTCTCTGCGGACTCAGTGAAGCATAGGTGGGCTGGGGCTTCTAAATAGTTCCCAATTGACTGACGTGTGCCATTGTGACTGTGAGAAGGCAGGGACTTCCTCCTCCATTCTAGCTGCAGTTCTACGAGGGGGCACTAGATGGCACACTTTACCACCAGCTCCCTTAGCCCCGTTCTCATCGCAAAGAAATGCACCATTGAAGTGTGCTGTCCGAAACTGGGTAAAACTCATGACTGGGATTTTAATGTCAAATCTTATAAAATAAAGTCATAAATCAATCATTACAAAATGTGGAATCGAAAAATTATAGTTGTTATAAGGGATGGCGAGGTCTGTAAAGGGGAACCCGCCGATCCGGCCCCTGCTCGTCCCCCCGAAGCGCAGAGACCGGGGGGATGGAGCCGGTGATGATGCCGGATGCGATGCAATGATGGGGGGGTAAGGCCGCTCAGAGAGGAGAGGAAACCGGGGTCTAGCCTACTGTGCCCAAGAGGTCGGCTGCAGGAGGCGACCCCGGGGAGCAAAGATGGACGGGCGAGGAGAGGGTCGTCGGTTCGCTGCCCGATCCGCACATCCACGGAAGGCAATGGCTGGAGGCCCGTAGCAGCCTGGGGCTTGCCTGGTACGGGCAACGTTCATAACAACTAGAACTGGTCTGTGAAAATGGCGGAAAAACACGTCGCCTCTTGAATGCGGGATCAGTACATTATTTCTGTACACTTGCTCATTGGCGATGTGCTTGGTTATTGCAATACTCTACTGGACTGTTTGTAAGAAAAGAACTTCACTCTGCGTTTGCATTTTGCACATGTGACATTAAAAGCAGCATTAAGCCGTTGAACCATTAGAATGGTTGCTGCCTAGATTAGGGGCTATTAGCTACGAGGAGTGGGTGGACAGACTTAGTTGCATCATGGCCTGGTTCGGCAACTTGAACGTCCAGGAGCGGAAAACACTGCGAAAAGTTGTGAGTGCCCAATCCATCACCGACTCTGACCTCCCTACCATTGAAGGGATTTATCGGAGTCGCTGCCTCCAAAAGGCAGCCAGCATCATCAGAGACCCACACCATCCTGGCCACACACTCATTTCACCACTGCCATCGGGAAGAAGGTACAGGAGCCTGAAAACTGTAACGTCCAGGTTCAGGAACAGCTGCTTCCCATCAGCCATCAGGCTATTAAACCATATAACCATATAACCATATAACAATTACAGCACGGAAACAGGCCATCTCGACCCTTCTAGTCCGTGCCAAACACGTATTCTCCCCTAGTCCCATATACCTGCGCTCAGACCATAACCCTCCATTCCTTTCCCGTCCATATAACTATCCAATTTATTTTTAAATGATAAAAACGAACCTGCCTCCACCACCTTCACTGGAAGCTCATTCCACACAGCCACCACTCTCTGAGTAAAGAAGTTCCCCCTCATGTTACCCCTAAACTTCTGTCCCTTAATTCTCAAGTCATGTCCCCTTGTTTGAATCTTCCCTACTCTCAGTGGGAAAAGCTTATCCACGTCAACTCTGTCTATCCCTCTCATCATTTTAAAGACCTCTATCAAGTCCCCCCTTAACCTTCTGCGCTCCAAAGAATAAAGCCCTAACTTGTTCAACCTTTCTCTGTAACTTAGTTGCTGAAACCCAGGCAACATTCTAGTAAATCTCCTCTGTACTCTCTCTATTTTGTTGACATCCTTCCTATAATTAGGCGACCAAAATTGTACCCCATACTCCAGAATTGGCCTCACCAATGCCTTGTACAATTTTAACATTACATCCCAACTTCTATACTCAATGCTCTGATTTATAAAGGCCAGCACACCAAAAGCTTTCTTTACCACCCTATCTACATGAGATTCCACTTTCAGGGAACTGTGCACAGTTATTCCCAGATCCCTCTGTTCACCTGCATTCTTCAATTCCCTACCATTTACCATGTACGTCCTATTTTGATTTGTCCTGCCAAGATGCAGCACCTCACACTTATCAGCATTAAACTCCATCTGCCATCTTTCAGTCCACTCTTCCAACTGGCATAAATCTCTCTGTAGACTTTGAAAATCTACTTCATTATCCACAACCCCACCTATCTTAGTATCATCTGCATACTTACTAATCCAATTTACCACACCATCATCCAGATCTTGATGTACATGACAAACAACAGTGGACCCAACACAGATCCCTGTGGCACCCCACTAGTCACTGGCCTCCAGCCTGACAAACAACCTGTAAAAGGACTTGTTCCAACACACAAAGTCTCTTACCAAGTATCTTTATTTATTCACTACACACATTATGCCCTAGCTGTCCGTGGTCATCACTGGGACTAGAGAGAGAGCTAGAGGCGGGGAAGCTACAATTATACAGGAGACAATGGGGCGTGGTTAGTAGTGGTGAGGTCACTATGTTAAAGGAGCATGCACTGATCTACATCCTTTCTCTTGGAAACAAAGCGACCACGGCTCATACGCTAGAGGCAAACCAGGAACAGTTGGAAAACATAATGAAGCAGACTACTCGCCCACTCCGTACCGGACAGGCGGCTTGACCAAACGCCCAGAGCGGGTGCGCAACCCGCCTTCCCCTTCCACCGCAGGAGCAACAGGAACGGGGGCAGGGACAGAGATAGGGGAACCGGGAGACGAAAGCCCAGGTGGAGGAGGAGAACAAGGCGACGGAACAGGATCCACAGCAGGTGAAGGAGGAGAAGGGGGACCGTGTGGGCTGGGCACCATGAGCTGAGAGGGAAGGGTCCGTGGCATGCGAGGAGTGACAGGGGCAGGAGTAGTCGCAGGCGGCGGTGAATGGACTAGCGGCGGGGGCTGGACAGGTGGCGGGGAATGAACAGGCGGCGAAAACGGGTCCGCGGGAGGCGGAGAAGGCTCGTTGACTAGCAGCAGGTGCTGTCGTGTCCGACGGTACACGGTGCCCTCGTAATTAACCAGGTAGGACCGGGGAGAGTCGGCATTGCCAACGACAACGGCCAGCCGGTGATGACCGGAGGTGGACATCATCCGAACAACCTGGCCTGGGAACAGACGGGGAAGTAGTCGGGAAGATTTATCAAAGGAGCGCTTTTGGATGACCTGTTTCTCGATGATGCGCTCCTTGACAGCGGTAGGGCTGCGGACAGCGGGCGTTAGAGATTGCTGAGAAACCGGGAGAGGGGGTCTAGTGGTGCGGGACATGAGGCGCTGGGCAGGCGAACCAAGTGCGGGGTCCCGGGAAATGTTGCGGAGGTTGAGGAGGGCAAGATAGAAGTCCGAATGGGACAGACGGCAATGTTCCAGCAGCTCCTTGGCACTGCGGACAGCGCGCTCTGCAAGGCCGTTGCTTTGCGGGTACTCGGGGCTGCTGGTGATGTGGCGAAAGTTCCATAGGGCGGCGAAAGCGGCGAACTCTGCGCTGGAAAACTGTCCGCCATTGTCGGACTGGAGAGTCACCGGGGAACCAAAGGTAGAAAAGTGGCGGCGAAGCTTCCCGATGACGGCAACAGACGTGAGGGAAGGCAGCTGGTCCACCTCGAACCAGCTGGAGTAGGAGTCCACCAGGACCAGGAAGTGTTTGCCACGCCATTCGAAGATGTCAGTGGCGACAGCCATCCACGGCAACTCGGGAGCCGGCTGCTGCATGAGAGGTTGGCGTTGTTGATGAGGCAGTAGGCTGTTGCAGGCAGCACAGGCGGAGACCCTGTCACGAATCTCCGGAATCATGCCAGGCCAGAAAAACTGAGCTTGGGCCCGGGACAAAGTGGCCTCCACCCCGGGGTGACCGCTGTGTGCGGTTTGGTAGTAGTGGTCACGCAGAGCGTCCGGCACCACGACCTTGTGGCCCTTCACCACCACGCCGCTGTGCAGCACCAATTCGTCCCGAACCAGGAAGTAGGGCACGGCACCGGCCGGTAGGGAAGAGCGTCGGTCAGGCCAGCCACGGCGGATGACGCCCGCAAGCTGTTGTAGGGCAGGATCAGCGGCAGTGTGTTCGACCAGGGACTGCATCTGCCAAGAGGGAACAATGTTAACGTTCAGTACCATCAGGTCAGACGATTCGTATGGATGGCGGGCAACGGAAGGGAGCGGCGCACGGGACAATGTGTCGGCCACGAACATTTCCTTGCCCTTGCGGTACACAATGTTGAATGTGAATCGTTGGAGCTGCAGCATCATTCGCTGCAACCGCGAGGAGGCCGCATGGATAGGCTTGTTCAAGATAGAAACCAGCGGCTGGTGGTCCATTTCAATGGTGAAAGTGTTGCCCAGAATGTAGTCTTTGAATTTGGAGCATGCGAAAACCACGGCAAGGAGCTCCTTCTCGATCTGAGCGTCGCGGTGCTCAGCAGGGGTCATGGTGCGAGAGGCATAGGAAACAGGCAGCTGCCGATCGTCCTCGAGCTGCAGGCAGGCAGCACCGAGTCCGAACCGAGACGCATCGCAGGTGAGGACGATAGGCCTGTTCAGGTCAAAATACGTTAAAGTCGGGGTGCGAGCGAGCCTGGACTTCAGGGCTACGAATGCCGACTGGTGATGCGGTAGCCAGACCCAGGCATTGTCCTTTTTGATTAGCTCCCTCAGAGGGGCACTCAGTTCACTGAGGTCGGGTATGAACTTACCCAGGTAGTTGACCATGCCCAGAAAGCGCTGCAGGCCGGGCACGTCGGTGGGAGCAGGCATTTCGGTGACCGCAGCAGTCTTCTGGGGGTCTGGCTTTAGTCCCCTGGCCGTGAAAACGTGGCCTACGTACGTGACCTCCTGAACGCGGAACCGACACTTCTTCGGGTTGAGCTTGAGATTGATCTCACGAGCCCGGTCCAGGACTTGGCGTAGGTGCAGGTCGTGCTCAGCGACGTCCTTCCCGTATACCAAAATGTCATCAACAATAATAGCACATGGCAACCCGGCAAACAGCTGTTCCATGGTCCGCTGGAAAACCTCGCTTGCTGAGTTGATCCCGAAGGGCATGCGAAGAAAACGAAACCTGCCGAAAGGTGTGCTGAAGGTGGTTAAAAAAGACGAACGTTCATCCAGAGGGATCTGCCAAAAGGAGCTCTTGGCATCTAAGACCGAGAAGACAGTGGCAGGACCAACCTGTGCAGCGACGTCCTCCACCGTCCGCATGGGGTAGTGCGGGCGTTGGATAGCAAGGTTCAGGTCCTTCGGGTTGATGCAGATCCTGATCTCGCTGGCGTCTTTCTTGGCAGCAACGACCATGGTGGAGACCCACAGGGTGGGTGCGCTCACCTCCCTGAGAATGCCAGTGGAAACCATATCACGAAGTGTGGACTCCACGCGGCCCTTCATGGCAAAAGACACACGGTGGGCCGGTCTAACGACCGGGTCGACCCACGGGTCAACAACGATTTTATAGGCACAGGGCAGTTTGCCCAGAATGTCATCGAAACGGTCAGGATACTCTATCAGGGGGTCCATGGGGGCCTGCACCAGGTGGACATCGCGGTGAAAAGAGACCAAACCCAAGTCCTGGCATGCACGGGCGCCCAGCAGGGTGACGTTATCAGAGTCCAGCAGGAAAAAAGTGAGGGGCCGAGAGGTCTTGAGAACAGTGCAGATAACAGTGGCCTTCCCCACTGCGACCAGAACACCTCCCCCATAGGCATGAAGGCGGGAGCTATCGGGAAGCACTCTCTCACCCAAGCTTATCTGTTTGAAGAGGCGAACAGACATAATGTTTGCAAACGCACCAGTATCGACCTTGGCCGAGAAGGAGTGTCCATTCACAGTAACATGTATTGAGGGATCCGTTATCGGGGCAGGTGCACCCAGGAGCGAAAACACAGTCGGATCACCATGGGAGGAAATCGTATCTGAATCAGGGAGTTCGGGCTGGTACTGGGAACCAGGCGCGCTATCAGTGTCCGCAAGAATGTTTAGACTCCTTCTAGGAGCAGGGATCGGTTTCCCACGAGAACGGCAGGCTGAAGAAAAATGGTTAAGTTTCCCGCAGGAGTTGCAAGTTTTACCCAGCGCCGGGCAAACGTTGTTCTGGTGCGAGGAGAAATTACAATTTGGGCAACGACGAGGGGTGACCTTAGCGGGAGAAGAGGGGGTGAACGGGCGAGGCGGGCTATTGATCCGCCGGCGGCCAACGGTACCGGTGAAGTTGATGTCCTGGGACTGTGGGTGAGAAACGGAGCCGACAGCAGAGGCCATACGAGCAGAATGCATGGAATCCTTTAGCGTGAGGTCGGGTTTCATTAGGAGATCTTCGCGCAGCTTTGAGTTTAGGAGACCGTAGACCAGGACGTCCCTGATCAATTCGTCAGTTGTAATAGCTTCGAGGCGGCACCTCCGAGCCAAATGACGCAAAGAGGCAATGAAAGCGTCAATGTGCTCACCGGGAACCTGACGTCTTGAGAAAAACTTGAAGCGCTCAATTATGTTATTTGTGGGAATGTCACATAGGGCAGTAAATTTGGCCATGAGACATACCGGGTCATGGCGGTCTTCCGGAGGGACGAATTCGAACGCCGCATAATGTTCCATAGCCTCCGGACCAGCCAGGTTGAGGAGTAGGTGAGCCTGTACCGCAGGAGTTGCACCAGGATGAGCGATAGCGATGTAATGTTCATAGTCGCGCTGGAAGACAGTCCAGCGGTGCACGATGTCCGCGTCAAAAACGAGCTTGTCAGGACGACGGCACGAGTTAGCCATAGTAAATGTAAAGGTGGGGAAACAACTGGGAGAAACAAATAATAAAATAAAACCGATAAACAGGAGACGCAAGTCTACCGCGCTGACACCATGTAAAAGGTCTTGTTCCAACACACAAAGTCTCTTACCAAGTATCTTTATTTATTCACTACACACATTATGCCCTAGCTGTCCGTGGTCATCACTGGGACTAGAGAGAGAGCTAGAGGCGGGGAAGCTACAATTATACAGGAGACAATGGGGCGTGGTTAGTAGTGGTGAGGTCACTATGTTAAAGGAGCATGCACTGATCTACACAACCATCCAACATTACTCTCTGGCATCTCCCATTCAGCCACCGTTGAATCCATCTTGCTACTCCACCATTAATACCCAACCATTAAACCTTCTTAACCAACCTTCCATGAGCAACCTTGTCAAAGGCCTTACTGAAGTCCATATATACAACATCCACTGCTTTGCCCTCATCAATTTCCCGAGTAACCTCTTCAAAAAATTCAAGAAGATTAGTCAAACATGACCTTCCAGGCACAAATCCATGTTGACTGTTCCTAATCAGACCCTGTTTATCCAGATGCTTATATATATTATCTCTAATTATCCTTTCCATTAATTTGCCCACCACTGACGTCAAACTAACAGGTCTATAATTGCTAGGTTTACTCTTAGACCCCTTTTTAAACAATGGAACAACATGCGCAGTACGCCAATCCTCCGGCACTATTCCCGTTTCTAATGACATTTGAAATATTTCTGTCATAGCCCCTGCTATTTCTACACTAACTTCCCTCAATGTCCTAGGGAATATCCTGTCCGGACCTGGAGACTTATCCACTTTTATATTTCTCAAAAGTGTCAGTACTTCCTCTTCTTTGAATCTCATAGTTTCCATAGCTACTCTACTTGTTTCCCTTACCTCACATAATTCAATATCCTTCTCCTTGGTGAATACTGAAGAAAAAAATTTGTTCAATATCTCCCCCATCTCTTTTGGCTCTGCAGATAGCTGTCCACTCTGACTCTCTAATGGACCAATTTTATCCCTCGTTATCCTTTTGCTATTAATATAGCTGTAGAAACCCTTTGGGTTTACTTTCACCTTACTTGCCAAAGCAACCTCATATCTTCTTTTAGCTTTTCTAATTTATTTCTTAAGATTCTTTTTACATTCTTTATACTCCTCAAGCACCTCATTTACTCCATGCTGCCTATAATTATTGTAGATCTCCCTCTTTTTCCAAACCAAGTGTCCAATTTCCCTTGAAAACCATGGCTCTTTCCGATTTTTACTATTTCCTTTCAACCGAACAGGGACATAAAGATTCTGTACTCTTAAAATTTCACCTTTAAATGTACTCCATTTCTCTTCCACATCTTTCCCATAAAACAAAATGTCCCAATTTACTCCTTTTAAATCCTTTCGCATCTCCTCAAAGTTAGCCTTTCTCCAATCAAAAATCTCAACCCTAGGTCCAGTTCTGACCCTCTCCATAATTATATTGAAACTAATGGTATTGTGATCACTGGTCCTGAACTGTTCCCCAACGCATACCTCTGCCACCTGACCCGTCTCATTTCCTAACAGGAGGTCCAGCACCGCCCCTTCTCTAGTAGGTACTTCTATGTATTGCTGCAAAAAACTATCCTGCACACATTTTACAAACTCCAACCCATCCAGCCCATTTACAGAATGTGTTTCCCAGTCTATGTGTGGAAAATTGAAATCTCCCACAATCACTACCTTGTGCTTACTACTAATATCTGCAATCTCCTTACATATTTGCTCTTCCAATTCTCGCTCCCCATTTGGCGGTCTATAATACACCCCTATAAGTGTTGCTACCCCTTTCCCATTTCTCAGTTCCACCCAAATAGCCTTCCTAGACGAGCCCTCTAATCTATCCTGCCAAAGCACTGCTGTAATATCTTCCCTGATAAGCAATGCAACACCTCCACCTCTTGCCCCTCCAATTCTATCACACCTGAAGCAACGAAATCCTGGAATATTTAGTTTCCAATCACAGCCCTCCTGCAACCATGTTTCACTGATCGCCACAACATCATACTTCCAGGTGTCAATCCAGGCTCTAAGTTCATCCACCTTTCTTACACAACAACAAATAAGCTCTGAACTACAATTACTATTATTGCACGATAATTGTTTGTTTTTTGAGTATGTGTGTATGTGTATATATACACACTGAACATTTCTTTCCTCTCATTTATGTACTATGTTCACATATTCTGTTGTGCTGCAGCAAGTAAGAATTTCATTGTTCTATCTGGGACACATGACAATAAAACACTCTGGACTCTTGATTGTTTTCTCTTGTGCACCGGAGGTTGAGGGGAGACATGATAGAAGTACATAATGTTATGAGAGGCATAAATCAAGGTGGACTGTCAGAAGCTTTTTCCTAGGGTGAAAATGTCAAACACTACAGGGCATAGATTTAAGATGAAAAGGGCAACGTTTAACGGAGATGTGCCGGGGCAAACTTTTCCACACAGCGGGTGGCGGGTGTCTGGATTACGCTGCCTGGGATGGTGGTGGAAGCAGATAAAATAGTGGTGCTTCAGAGGCTTTTAGATAGGCACTTGGATATGCAAGAAATTGAGGGATATGGATCATGTGCAGGCAGATGAGATTAGTTTATGTTATCATCGGGTTCGGCACAGACATTGCGGGCTGAAGGGCTTGTTCCTATGCTGTCCTGTTCAACGCATGTCTGTGGCGGGTCCCTGGGGGGTAGGCCACTCCTTGAATCAGCCCCCTCGCCGATTGAGGGACAGGAGCATGGGTCTGCCACGGGGTTTCCAGACGACCCTGGTTTTAGTGCTCTCGATGTGTGTGTGTGGTGTACTCTCGCTGTAGGGATTAAAAGACTACTGTTTGAACCCGCCTGGCGTCTGGCCTTTTCCTGACCTCGTCCAGGCCACTACATGTCCATTAATTTATTAGATAGTTGACATTTAACACATATTTGTTGAGGATTCACCATCTCTGCAGCCACATCTTTGGTGTAGGAGCTCCACATGCTGGTGGAAGCAGAGGTTGTGGCAACAAAGCAGGAAAAGGGCAAGGAAAGTTGTGTGGGGTGGCACAGTGACACAGGTAGAGGAGCCGCTGCCACACAGTTCCTGAGACCGGATGTTTCATTCCGCCTGCTTGGAGTTTGCATGTTCTCCGTGACTGTGTTGTGGGATTTGACTGTATTGCAGCATTGCACAGATTGAGGCCGTGGTACCATCTCCTTGTAAAAAACATAGAACTGCAAATGCTGGTTAATGCACAAAAGGACACAAAGTGCTGGAGTAATTCAGCGTGTCAGGCTGCATCCCTGGAGAACGTGGATAGGTGACGTTTCAGGTGGGGACCCTTCCTCAGACGGTTGTAGGGGGGGAGAGGGGTAGAAAGCTGAGAAAGAGGAGAGGTAGGACAAAGCCTGACAGGTTTCAGCCACCCCCCCCCAGCAATCAATAGTGGGAGAGGCCAGGACTAGAGGACATAGCTCCAGAATTAAAGGCCGTTCGTTTCGGAAGGAGATAAGGATAAATTTCTTTAGTCAGAGGGTGGTGAATCTGTGGAATTCTTTGCCACAGGAGGCTGTGGAGGCCAAGTCAATGGATATTTTCGGCAGAGATAGATAGATTCTTGATTAGTACAGGTGTCAGAGGTTATGGGAAGAAGGCAGGAGAATGGGGTTAGGAGAGAGAGAAATGGATCAGCCATGATTGAATGGCAGAGTAGACTTGATGGGCCGAATGGCCTAATTCTACTCCTATCACTTGTGACCTTATGACCTTAATCTGTCTGAAGAAGAGACGTGACACAGAACATCACCTAGCCATGTTCTCCAGAGATGTTGCCTGGCCCTCTGAGTCACTCTAGCAGTTTGTGTCCTTTCATGTAAACTAGCATCTATAGTTCCTTGTTTCTGCGTCTTGGATTCTCAGTGTGCCTCACACAGCAGGTAAACATGCCCTTCAGCCAGCAAGCTGTACACTGTCTCAAAATCCCTCACATTAAGATCAATCTCAGTGAAGGTTGCCGATCCAAAACGGCATCTTTCCATTCCCTCCACAGATGCTGCCTGACCCACTGAGATCCCCCAGCACTTTATGTTTCGCTCAAGTTTCTAGCATCTGCAGTTCCTTGTGTCTCCATTTCAATGCAACCATTATCGGGCACATCTTCAGGTGCTGAAATAAGCAGATGGTGATACTCAAGCAAGCCACATGGAGAAGCACCAATGTCCAACATGTTCATGGCAGTGTTCCCATCAAACACCTTCATCCAAATGATTTTAAAGATTACTGCAGCATTAGCTGATGAGAAAAGCTATTAGTGTCAGCTGTGAAAAGCAAATGAGATGTTACCAAGTTGTGCATGTTAAAATAGGATAGTATATTAATCAGCGGAAGTGTCATTTTTATGTCGTTTTCATATTCCAAACTGTCTTCTATTGTTCTTCACTGATTACATTTTAGAGATGACCTTGTGTTCAGGGATGTTCCATTATTCCACTCCCCACGGTATGCCTGCCTTCATTGGACGTCATGTTGCAGCTTAAAACAACATTGGTCAGGCAGCATTACAGAAGGCACGGTGGCGCAGCGGTAGAGTTGCTGTCTTACAGCGCTCACAGCATCGGAGACTCAGGTTCGATCCCGACTACGGGTGCTGTCTGTACGGAGTTTGTGCATTCTCCCTGTGACCGCGTGGGTTTTCTCCAAGATTTTCGGTCTCCTCCAGCACTCCAAAGACGTACAGGTTTGTAGGTTGATTGGGTTAGTATAAATGTAAATTGTTCCTAGTGTTAGTGTGCGGAGATCGCTGGTCGGCATGGACTCGGTGGGTTGAAGGGCCTGTTTCCGCGTTGCATCTCTGAACTAAACTAAAAAAATTGGAGTATTGGATACAGTTCTGGTCACCCCATTACAGGATGGATGTGGAGGCTTTGGAGAGGGTGCAGGAGAGGTTTGCCAGGATATTGCCTGGATTTCAGGATATTAACTATAAGGAAAGGTTGGATGAACTTGGGTTGTTTTTTCAGGATTGTCGGAAACTGAGGGAGACCTGATTGAAGTACAGACACCTCGCGTTTTACACGCGTTTGATTTATGCTTTTTTGAAATAGCGCACTTGTCCCTTTAACAGCAAAGCTTGATATATGCACTGGAATTTTTGAATTCACTGCTGACAGCATGCTCGCGTATAAGTTTACTTTACACATTTTTGAATTACACGCTGCTTTTCCACCAAGGAAACCCTGCGTAAAACACAAGGTCCCTGGATATATAATTATGAGAGGTATAGATAGGGCACAGAGTCAGAACCTTTGTCCCTGGGTGAAAATGTCAAAGACTAAAGGCCGAGCTTTAAGGTGAGAGGGGAAAACTTTAAAAGATATTTACAAGGCATGTTTTTTAACACAAAGACTGGTAGTTGCCAGGAATGCACTGCCAGGATTGATGGTGGAAGTACGTAGCTGCAATAGCATCATTTAAGAGCACATGAACAGGCAGGGAATAGTTAAATGGACCTCAAGCAGGCAGATGTGCAGTTTGAATTGGCATCGGTGTCAGCGTGAATATTGTGGGCCAAAGGGCCTGCTCCTGCTGTATTGTTCAACGCCCTTGTATAAAATGTTCCCAGAGTCTCTCAATGACAACTATTGAAGAAGTGCTTCTAACTATGACCCTTGGATTTACCTCTCGATGGCATCCTTGTAAAGACCACTGAGGAAACAAGCATTGTACAAAATGGTGGGCACTCTAACCAGGGCTTGCCTTTAGCAGACAGACCCCTCGCTGTGATACATACACAACCAACGCTGAGGAGAAGCTTCCTGTTGTAAGGAAAGCATCAATCCTGAGGGTTTTGCAGTACTTAAACGAGAAACGTTGCAGGATGGCACTATTATGCATAGAACTAAAAGTATATAAAGAACATTTCAAAGGGATTAGCTTTAATGAGCTGCTTAATCTGTTTTTATAGAGGAAGCACATTTACAGTAAAAGCTTGCGGTGAAGCATTCCAGGAGATAAATATTAGACCCTAATGAAGACTTTGGAAATGTGGTTTTCATTAAGACAGCTCACGATTCAAAGTATCTAGTTTCCTATCTGATTCCCTCTCGCCTGTTCCACCGGCAGCCACCAGCAGAGAGATGTCTGGTCTCTGCTTAGTGTGTGCAGTGTGAAGGCATCTGACTGAAGTGGTTCAATCTACTTTGGTTGGAAAGAAACAGGCCCTTCAGCCCAGCAACTCTGTGCTGTACATCAAGCACCCGTTTCCACTAACCCAATTCATTCTCCCAACCTTGCGATCAGCTCCCCCAGATTCTATCATTCACCAACATCTGTCTGTAGGATTTGTTATGGACTACAATGCCCCACAGTACAGCAATGTGCTCTAATCGTACGGTAGCCTGGAAACCTAATCATATTGAGTCTGCTCTGCATGCTGTACGCTATCCAGTTTTGATTTTACTTCAAGTAGATCCAATTGGAAATTATTTCCAAATGGAAGAGCACCAGATACAAAATTGGCCTGGCCACTTATGTGGACTATTCACGTTAGTACATCTGGTATTTTTCCACACATCAGTTCCACACAATCAGCTATTACTTTTGTGCCAGGACTGTTGTGAAATAATTTCAGTCAAACTGGAAGCACTTTGCACTAGTTTTTGCCTTTGTAGCTATTTAAGATGCCTGGTTGCTTGCAAAGGGAAGTCTATCACAACGCCTAGACAGGTCTAAGAAGGCAGTTTGAGCATTTTTCAAATCCATGGTATGTGGCCAAACTAACAGGGTGTTTGTCCAAGATTTGGCTTTCAGGAAAGGGCCTGAGCTAGAGGAAGAGGTTGAACAGACTAGAGCTTTATTCCTTGGAGCACGGGCAGATGAGGGGTGATCCCAGAGAGGTTCAGTTTAATTTAGAGATACAATGTGGAAACAGGCTCTTCGGCCCACCGAGTCCACGCTGACCAGCGATCCCCGCACATTAACAATATCCTACACACACTAGGGACAGTTTACACTTATATCAAGCCAATTAACCTAGAAATCTGTATGTCTTTGGAGGTGGGAGGAAACCGAAGATCTCGGGGAAACCCCACGAATGTCATGGGAGAACCTACATGTAAGGCAGCAACTCTACTGCTGCGCCACAGTGCCACCCTTGTATAATAGCAAGAGAGGAATAGATAGGGTAAATGCACAGAGTCTTTTATCCAGAGTAGGGCAATCAAGAACCAAAGAACATAGGTTTAAGGTGACGGGGGAAAGATTTAATAAGAGCCTGAGGGGTAACATTTTTACACAAAGGGTGGAGGGTGTGCAGAACTGTCAGAGTAGGTAGTTGAGGCAGGTACTATCACAGCCTATTTCGATAGGTACATGGAAAGGATAGGTTTAGAGGGATACTAGACCGTGGGACCCATTGGGTCCTGTCCCCTCAACGAGCGAGTTATGGGGGTGCGGCCTGCAACGTCACACGCACACTAACCACCCCCCGTGGGAAGCGGGGTGGGGGAGGGAGGTGGAGAGGGGGGGAAGGTGGGAACGTGGGGGAGGGGGAGGGGAGAGGGGGAGAGAGGGGGGAGAGGGGGAGAGGGGGGTTGGAGGGGGCGTGGAGGGGAGAGGGGAAAGATGTGGGGGGGAGGGAGGTGAGGAGAGATGGGGGAGAGGGGGGAGGAAGGGGGAGTGGGGGGAGTGAGAGGGGGAGGGGTGGGGGAGTGAGAGGGGGAGGGGTGGGGGAGAGGAGGGGGGAGTGGGGAGAGGAGGGGGTAGAGGGGGGGTTGAAGGGGGAGTGTGGTAGAAGAGGGGGAGGGGGGGATAGGATGGGGGAAGGGGGAGATAGGGGAGATGGAGGGGGATGGTTGGGGGGAGAGGAGGGGGGAGAGAGGGGAGAGGGGGAGGGGGGGAGAGCGAGGGGTAGGGGAGGATAGCAGTGGGGAGGGGGAGCGGGATGGAGCAGGAGGGAGTGGGGGGGGACGGGGGAAGCAGGGGGAAGCGGGTAGCACCGGGGAGGAGCGGTTAGTAGCGGGGGGGGGAGTGGGCAGCAGCGGGGAGGAGCGGGTAGTAGCGGGAGAGGGGGGTGACTTCACTCACTGAGCGTGGAACATAGCGCAGCTGGCCGCAAGGAGAAAGTTCTTCAAAAGCAAGTCGAGAAGCTCGTGAGTGCTCGTGAGCGCTCCTGACCTCGGGTGACCTCGGGTGACCTCGGAAGACCTAGGGATCTGCAGTACAGAGCCCACTTGCTCGTTCTTTCTGCGTCTTTTGAAGAACTGGCGGGGGGGGGGGGGGAGGGAGGGGGGGGGGGTGGTGACGTCACTCTTGGAAAACAGTGCCCAGCAGGCAGCGCGTTGAAAACTGCGCAGCTTGCCGCGAGGAGCAGAGCCATTGTGACGTCATCAGCTCGTTAACTTCAGCTCGTTAACTTCAAAAAAGATCTCAGATTGGTGAAAAATGTTAGTAGAAAACTCGAGAAATAATGAATTAAATTTTCAGATGAGGTGATTTTTGAGATCATGAGGTATATCTCTACTGGAAAATGTAAAAATGCCACCTTTAGCGCGTCGGGATTTAGAGGAGATGTGAATCACATATGAGAACACACACACGCACACAAATAAATACATCCACATCCAAGATCAGAGTTTTATATTATAATAGTTCTGCCAAATGCAGACAGGTGGGACTAGTGTAAATGAGGCATGCTGGTCGGCATAGGCAAGTTTGGCCAAAGGGCCTGTTTCCACTGTATGACTCTATGACATAGAGTCTTCAAGTCAAAAGTGTTTTATCATCATATGCCCTGAAAAGGAACAATAAAATAGATATGTAAACATGGTGCCCTGTAAACATTATAATAAACAACAAAAAAGTTCAGAAAACAAAACACAAACAATAATAGTGCAAAGACCAAAGCAATGTCCCCAGGTACATGTAGTTCAGAGCTTAGTTGGAGGTTGTAGTGTTTAATAGCCTGATGGTTGTTAGGAAGAAGTTGCTCTTGAACTTGGACATTACAGTTTTCAGGCTCCTGTACCTTCTTACCGATAGCAGGAGTAAAATGAGAGCGTGGCCAGAGCGGTGTGGGTCTCTGTTGATGCTGGCTCCCTTTTTATGGCATCGACTCCTGCAAGCCCCTTCGATGGTGAGGAAGTCAGTTGTTGTGCAAAATCATTTGCTTGCGCTGCAGGCCCTCCATCTTAAACTTCACCTTCCCCCCAAAGTACCAATTGTCATCTACAACTTTCAAACCCCTACTCTATGACCTGTGAGCCTGCACACCTCTGTAACAGCAGGCTATGTACAGGATGAGGATTATCCCAGACCTTTCCTTTCTCTCTTGGATTTTTCTTCCTAACAACCCTTTCTGGGAAGAGATAAACATGAATTTCTCACAAGAATTCCTTCAGCATTTGTATTCTGATCAAGGTAAGTTGGAAAATTAGCTTTACACCCTCGCTTATGGGGGGACCATTCAGTGATCTGATAATAGTGGAAGAAGCTGTTCCTGATTGTGTTAGTACATGTTTTCAAGCTTTTGTATCTAATGCCTGATAGGAATGGGGGAAGCGGTAATAGCAATCAAGCCATAAACGAGCACAATAGGTAGTGCAATGTGCAAAATACCAGAGTTTGGAATATAGTGTTACAGCGTTATAACCTTATAGTTACAAAGTACAGATTAAAAATATACAAGCATTCTCTTGTATATACATTATCCCTGTGACCGTGTGGATTTCTCTGGGAGCTCCAGTTTCCTCCCACATTCCAAAGATGTGCTGGTTTGTAGGTTAATTGGCTTCTGTAAATTGTGTGCAGGATCGAACTAGTGCACGGGTGATCATTGGTGGGTGCAGACTCAATGGGCCAAAGTGCCTGTTTCAACGCTGTAGCTCTAAACTGATGTAAACTAAATTAAACTAGCCCTGAAGCATCTAAGGAAGCATTTACTCTGACCTGAGACCTCTGAATCTCCCATAAATTTTTTTGCAAGTGGGTGTATCTGCCTCTCACCTTCCCTTGCAAGCTGATCTACATCTGCCGGTCCTGTGATGCAAATATTATAAAAGGGACTGACAGATAAAAAGCACTACAAAAACCAATCATAAGGCTACACAGCCAGAGATGTTTCACCTTCAGGAACCTTCTCATGAAAAATCCTTGACCTGAAACGTTAAAGGGCCTTTCCCACTAGCATGCAAATCCATGCGGCAAGCGCAACCTAACGTGGTCGCTTGAGCCGTACGGCCTCGCGGGGCCGGTCCCACTTCGATCGCCGGAGCCGTATGGAGTTGTTTGGAGCTGGGCTCCGAAAAACTGACCGTGTTAAAAAATTCCGCTCGGCAACGGCCTGCCGGCCCGCAGCCGCATCGACGGCATACGTCACGCGCGCACTTCCCGCGGACTTCGCTCGAACTTCATGTCACTCATTCGACCTCTGCGCGGCCCCCGCTTCTGGTTTGGTCGCGCTTGCCGCATGCAGTCGCTTGCTCGTGGGACAGGCCCTTTACTTCTTCTCAAACGGAAGAGAGGAGGAAAAAATATCAGATGTATAAACTTTCTTTTTCCACAGATACTGACTGAGTGAGTGTCGCCAACATATTCAACATTTGAGTTAAATTTCAGCCTAAGATTCAAGTCATTCAAGAAGCACCTATATGTCTTATCATGGTCTTCTTTCTGTATGGCAACTTTTTGTCATCAGTTTTAAATGGATGGTTCACCCAGAATATTACCAGCTCCAATCAATCAACTCTGCTTTGGGTTTTAATTGTTGATGTTGGATCTTGTCAAAAGCTTTCTGAAGATCTAACCCAATTTAATTTAATCTGATGCTTTCCCCCCCACCCCCTTCATGAATTTGTTAATTGGTGCTTCAATTCGCTGTCTTTATCCATTGCAGCTGAGTTGAATTCCATGAGGCAAATGTGGACTTTTAGTGATTATCACAATTGCCGGTAATTGAGACATATTGTAATCGGCAATCGAAGGAGACCTCACTCATCATTTTTCCATGCCAGCCATAAAGTCCCTTCTAGCTAATACATGGCCTAGGGCTGGCATTCGTAGTAATTGTAAGCTTGGTTTAACATGAAACCAGGCTCATGTGGGGCTGGAGACATGCTGTAGGTTGAAGAGACACTAGAGGAGTAAGTTGAGAGGCTTTTAGTTTAGATTTAGTTTAGTTTATTATTGTTAGATGTACTGAAGTACAGTGAAAATATTTTTTGTTGCACCAGTTTGCCACTAAACCAACCAACTCCACCTTGAAGTGGTTTCGGATTCTTGCGAGTCTCCAGCTTTGCTCCAGTGGACTTGTTACGTTCTTGTGCAACAATTATTTCAAACAAACCCATTCTGATCACTGGTGCAAATGCTTCATATCTGAAGAAACTAATAACAGCATCTCCCTTCCCCTTAACTATAGCATGTATGTTTCCATTTGTTTGCCAGTAGAATACGGCAATGCCTCGTTTGGGCAGAGGAAACACAAATGGCTGCTTTTGGAACTCTGTTAAAAACCATCTGTTGAAACTTTCAAAAAACACAAAAGGAAATTCTGCATATCTCCAATGTCCCTTTCCATTTTATACACCATAGAAAGTATCCTTGGTTTGGCAACTGCTCTGCCCAAAACCATGAGAAATTGCAGAATGTTATGGATGCAACCAAGACCGCAACTCAAACCAGCCTCGCCTCCATCTATACTTCATGCTGCTTCGGAAAAGCAGTTAACGTAATCTTGGACCATTTTCACCCCAAACGTTCTTTCTTCTTCCATCAGCCATCAGGCAGAAAGGTTCCATGGTACTTTATTGTCACGTGCCTATGAACAGTAAAATTATTTTTTTGCTCACAGTTCAGTAACTATATATTATGTAAGTACATATGTAAGTACAAGAGTGTAATATAGTAGATTACACTGAGGCAATCTAAAAGAGTTGCCATGTTTCCAGCAGCAGATACAAAGCGTGAGAGCATGTATCACCAGATTCCTTCCATGCTGTTTTTAGATGGCAAGAACCTCTCCAAAGCTAATGGTGTAGCCCCAATCTCCCAACCTACCTCTTTGTAGCCCTTGCACTTCTTCTATCTGCACTTTCTTCAATAGAACTACATCATAGTTAATTTGATACAATAATAAGTGAAAGGGATGAAAGTTGAACACACATTACAATTCTCTTAGGAGAAAATACTGTTGCAAAGCAACTTCCTAGAAGTCTTGGAGGTTGCCTGCCTCCTGATTAACAACTGAAGCCTTCTTGCCTTCTAACCACTAGGGCCTCTGGTGAAACAGTGGATATTGATACCAATTCTTTTCACTTTCTGGATGTCGTGAATTGTCCAAATTGGTATTCGAGAATGTCATTGGGCATGATAATGGTGAAGGCAAAAGTGTGGAAGCAGTAACCATCTATCTGTGGAGGCAGCAGTGGGTAGTTCCAGCAATGTCCAGTCTTATTCCACAACATGTGCACCAGGCATCTTAAATCTTTATCTTTCTCTCTACAGCCTCTTATGTCGTGCCAACAGAGCCCAACATAAACTCCAGAAACACTATCTTATCTTCCATTCGGGCACACTACACTTCCCAGGACTCAGCACTGACCTCTACAGTTACAAGCTACAAGCTACATCTGAAGTGACTAGATCTGATGACCTGTAATGTTAACTCCTTTTTTTCTCCCCACTGAGGCTGCCGGATATGCTGAACATTTCAAACATTGTTCTTGATCTCGAGTTTCCAGCATAATGGTAGTCATACAGTGCAGAAACAAGCCCTTCTCACCTTAAACCTAAAAAAGACACAAAGTGCTGAAGTAACTCAGCAGGAGAGGCAGCATCCCTGGAGACATGGATAGGTGATGTTTTGGGTCGGGACCCTTGTTCAGACTGATTGGTAGTTCCATCAGTCTGAAGAAGGAGCCTGACCCGAAATGTCCTCTATCTGTGTTCTCCAGAGATGCTGCCTGACCCGCTGAGTTACTCCAGCTCTTTGTGGGGGGTTTTTGTAAACCAGCTTCTGCAGTTCCTTGTTTCTTCTCCTTGAACCTATGTCCTCTTGTTCTGAATCCTCCTTCCTTGGGTAAAAACTGCATTCATCTTATCTATTCTCCCTCGTGATTTTATACATCTCCATCAGATCACCCCTCAACCTCCTCCACTCCAAGG
The DNA here is from genome assembly GCF_010909765.2 of Amblyraja radiata. Lineage (NCBI taxonomy): Eukaryota > Metazoa > Chordata > Chondrichthyes > Rajiformes > Rajidae > Amblyraja > Amblyraja radiata. The sequence continues at coordinate 89,631,045 of NC_045960.1, forward strand.
AAAAACGTCCTAGCCTGCCCAAACTCTCCCTATAGCTCAACCCTTCAAGTCCTGGCAACATCTTCATGAATCTCTGCACTCATTGCAGCTTAATGACATGCATCCTGCAGCAGGGTGACCAAAACTGAACACCATACTCCAAATGCCACCTCACCAACATCTTGTGCAACTTTAATATAACATCCCAACTTCAATACAATACTCTGACAGATGATGGCAATTACATCAAAAGTTTTCTTGACTGCCCAATCTATCTGTGATGCCACTTTCCAGGCATCATTAAAAAAATGTCACCGTTCAGGGAACTTTGTACCTGTTCGCCAAGATCTACAACACTCCCCAGGGCCCTGCTATTCACTATGAAGATCCTGCTCTGGCTTGGTTTCCCAAGATTCAACATGTTATATTAAACACCATTAGCTATTCCTCAGTCCATTTGTCCAGATGGTCACGGTCCTGTTGTAGTTTTGGATAATCATCTTCACTATCTATGATACTGCCCACTGGTCACCGGCCTCCAGTCTGAAAACCAATCTTACACCATCACCCTCTGCTACCTTCCATAAAGCCAATTCTGTATCCAGTCCACTGAGTCTCCCTAGATCCCATGTGATCTAACCTTCCAGCCTACCCAGTGGAACATTATCAAAGGCCTTGCTGAAGTCCATATAGACAACATCTACGGCTTTGCCCTCAGCCTTTTCGGTTACTTCTTTAAAAACTCAATCATATTTGTAAGACATGATCTCTCACATATAAAACCATGCTAACTATCCTTGATCAGCTCATGTCTATACAAATGCATATATTATCTTATCGCTCAGAATCCTATCCAGTAACTTGCCTACCACAGAGGTTAGGCTCACTGGTCTATGGTTCCCAAGCAGGCCTTCTTAAATAGAGGCACAACATTAGACACCCTCCAGTCTTGGGGAACCTGAATTGAATTGAATTGAATTTTATTTTTGTCATTCAGACCTTTCGGTCTGAATGAAATTTCGTTGCCCTGCAGTCATACATATTATAAAAATGACAAAAACACACAATCAACACAGATTTAACATCCACCACAGTGAGTTCACCAAACACCTCCTCACTCTGATGGAAGGCAAAATCTTAAAGTCTCTGTCTCTTCCATCTTTGTTCTCCCTCTGCGCCAAGGCGATCCAGGCTCCAGATAATGTGACCCCAACGGGTGATGGTAAGTCCCGCAGCTCAACCGTGCTCTGTGAACGGGCCGGTTCAAACTCGGGTGGTCGCCGCCGCCGCCACAGCTCCGAGGCTGAGTCAGGTCGCCGCTGCCGCTGCCGCCACTGCCGCCACTGCCGCCGCCACTGCCGCCGCCACAGCTCCGAGACCGAGTCGTGTCGACGCCGCCGCCACAGCTCCGAGGCCGAGTCGGGTCGCTGCTGCCACCACCGCCACAGCTCCGAGACCGAGTCGGGTCGCCGCTGCCGCCGCCACAGCTCCGAGTCGGGTCGCCGCTGCCACAGCTCCGCGGCCGAGTCTGCTGCTGCCGCTGACACAGCTCAGAGGCCGAGTCAGGTCGCCGCTTCCGCTGCCGCTGGAGCGCTGCCACAGCTCCGAGGCCGCCAGCTCCGCCATTAGTAGGTATGTTGCAAAATGTACCTGAAGCGTCGCTGAAAATCTGTCCCAGCCCGTGTGCGCGATTTTGGCGCCGTTTAGAGGGGGGCGGGTTTAAAACGCGATTTTCCCTAGGCTGTTCAAATCGAGGTTTTTCAGCCTAGTTAATTATTAACGAAAAATCACTGGAAGATTCCCTCGCTTGAGCTATTATTAGTTTTAAGGGCTTTATTTAATTGTTATAGTAGGTTAAAAATTAACCTCTAAACCCCCGACCGCCGACAACGGGCCAGATTTCATACAGGGGAAAACGGAAGGCAGGCTGTTTATTTTTACGTTAAAAAGAGCTTCTTAAGATCCCTTTATACAAAGTTTAATATTGCGAGTAGCTAATTTTGGGCCCATTATATCCCGCAGTATTTTTCTGGGCATTTGAGGGCACAAATCTACCGCAATGTGAACGTTCTAAACCAGCGTGTTCACAGGATCCGACTAAAAAGCTGATTTAAATGGAATTTAATTTACAGCAATTAAACACTAAATTCCTTCCATTTGGCCTATAAATTAATGTAAATGAGATTTAAAAATCATGTTTTATTGTGAATTATTTGTGAATATTATTTGGACACTTTGGCTATTTAAAAATGTTAATCATTTATTAAGAAATGGATAGATGTTTAGATCTAGTAATTGAAGTTTGGAATTAGCTACAATTAGGTAACTAACTAATTATATGCTTTAATTTCAGGTCATCCAAGTAAGATTATTTTATATTTGTTTCAGAATGCTTCAATCTATGATAACTGAAAATTTCATTCAGTTCTCTTAATTTTTAAGAAAGTTATGGGCTTTTGACTGTCCACGATCACAGCTTTTTTGTTATGTCCATAGAAAATCAATAGGGAACAAGATGCTAATTTCCGAGTATGAAAATGGCCATAACTTTTTAAATAATTGAGATATGAAAGTGAATTAGGTGTCAAATTAAACTTCTTTTTGTGCTTTATCTGATGGGATAAATTGCAGACTTGATTTTTAAAATCTCAAAATGTTGTAACATTGCTACCATTAGGCCTCGGCGCAGACGGAGATGGAGACGGGGAATACGACAGAAAAAAAGTTGCATCCCCCCGAAGGAAGAGATCAAAACATGTTTCTCCCACCTCACCCCACCCACACATATACACAACTTAATAAAACAAAATTAACCTCACTCGTGTCTAATGGTAATTTATATATCACAGCTGAGGATCCTGCAATTTCTTCTCTAGCTTCCCACATGTAGATTGGCTATTACAATGCTTAATAATTATAACTCCGCCTAATTATAACATTCATAGTGTAAAATCGTGCCCACTGGCTGGCAGTAGCCGTAGCAGTGTGAACGTGTAATGAACTGCTTGCAAGATCATGACCTGAACAATAAAGATGCTTGTGTTTCAACCTGTGTGAGTTTGAAATCTTTACATGGTGTCAGAAAAATGGTCTACCTCGCTCTGTTTACCGTGATTTATTTTGTTTATCAGTTTTTATTTGTGAGTGATTTTGATGACATGGCTAACTCTTGTCGAAAGCCTAGCCCGCTCGTGTTTGACTCCGATATTGCCGAGCGATGGCGAATGTTTGAGAAAGGCTATTCTCATTATATCCGCTTCGTTCACCGAAACGATCCCGACGATTTGAAAGCATCGCTGCCGTTGAATTTAGTGGGTCCGGAAGCTATGATCTGCGCTGACTCTTTTGAATTTGCACCACCTCAACTAGACAGGAATGGTCTAGTAGTGGTGCCAGCTGAAACTATTGACAACCCAACGGTTCTGCAGAGGAAGTTTAGAGAACTGTGTGACCTGCCGTCTAACAGGATCCTCGAGAGGACGAGATTTTTTGCCCGAATGCAACAGGCTGATGAACCTGTAGAACGATTTATCAGTGACCTGAGACATATCAGCTCTCGATGCAGATTTGACGAGTTGACAAATGAGCTAGTACATGATAAAATTGTGGGAGGAATGAGCGACCGCAAGTTAAGAGTTGAACTGCTGCGGAACACTGAACTGACTTTGGAGCAAGCGATTCATGCTTGTTCAATGGCTGAGACTGTAGCACCACTTGCTGACTTTGATAGCGTTAACACTCATCAACAACTTAATGTGAATCTGGCTAGTTATTCTCCACAAAGATTTCTCAATGCGTCCCGCAAAGATCAAAATGTGCCTGCCACGAGGTGCTCTAACTGTAACTATTTCCACCCAAGGGGTGCCAATTTTGCATAGACCATGGGAATGTATGTCATAATTGCAAGAAACTCAACCACTTTGCTAATTGTTGTCGGTCTAGTGGGAGTACAGCTTCAAGGACGAAGCTGCACCTGATTCAACAAGCTGCACCTGATTCTGATTCCCATGAACAGGATGATTCTTCCCACGGGAACGACTCTGATAACACAGACACTGAGTCTACCGTTCTTTCCCTAAACCTGCGCACCCCAGGCAAAATGACTGATCCTGCGGTGACAATGATAATCAATAACAAACCTCTGATCGCCAAAGTCGATACCGGCGTCAGAGTAAACGTCATGTCACTCAAAGTGTTCAATAAGATAAGAACCACTGAGCTCATGAAAAAAGACTCCTCCACTCTACATGCTTACGGAGGGAAAATTCTACACCCACTGAAATGTACCATCAACGAACAGACAAAGAACTTACTCTTTTACATTATCCAACCAAGTTCTGAAACCCTGCTTGGCATCAACGCATGCCATGACTTGGGTCTGGTTTATTTCGGGCGTGCTGTCCACAAACTCTGTCTGACAGAGGAACCAACACAACAGATGCTATCCAACTATAAAGACTTGTTTGAAACGAAGTTACGATAAGACCAGCAAACCGCTCAAGCCACTCATTCAAGGCCAAGTGATCCGACTACAGACAGACAAAGGACATACCAAACTGGGGTACATTCATGGCCCCTCAAAGGAACCGCGTTCCTACCTGGTCGATGTTGGTGATACCATCTATAGATGCAACCGTCAACACCTCCTTCCTGTGAAGGAAAGGCGTCCGGCACTCCATGGACCTGATACCCCACCGCTCAAGTTTAAAATGATCGCTGTTCCAGCCGTTCCAGCATCTGCCACCGCCAGTCGCATCCACTCTTGGAACCGGCTCTCCGGTGCCCCCGCAACGGTCTTCCTTGGTTTCCCATACGGTGTCTCCCCAGAGCACGTCGGGCTCACTGAACGGAGGAAAAGGTTGATGAGGCAGCTCCATACTGTACGAGGACCGGGCGGGTTAGCAAGTCACCTGTTAGATACGGCGATTATGTTTAACCCCATTATTATTAGATGTGGCGATTTACATTTAACATTTTATTTACTCATTGTAGTTGTAATGCCTTACTTGCTTTTCATTTATACAAGAAGAGATGTAGATTGGCTATTGCATGTTAGCCAATTAGAATGCTTAATGGTTATAACTCTGCCTAAGTGTTAGGACATCCCACACAATAATACACACTATCCTCAAGACAACTCCATTAACTGGCGTGTTTCCCATGTCTGTCTTGTCTTCCACTATGGTAAAAACCGTGGACAAATACTCATTGAGCACCTTGCTCATCTCCTGTGACTCCATTCAGAGATGGTCACTTTGATTTCTAAAGGGCCCTATTCTCTCCACTGCATTAATGTACTTGTAAAATCTCTTTGGATTTTCCTTAATGCTTTCTGCCAGAACTATCTCCTTTACTTTGGGAGATAGTACTTTGGTCCTGCACCTGTAGTCGTACAGCATGGAGTTGTACAGCACAGAAACTGGACCTTGAGCCAAACTCACTATGCCAATCAACATGTCCACCCAAGATAGTCCTATTTGCATGTATGTGGCCCATATTCATATAATCTTTTACTTCTGCCTACCTGAAAACATTAAAAAATGTTTTAAAACATTGTAGTTGTAACCCCCTCTATCGCTTCCTCTGGCAGCTCATTCCCTTCACCCACACCTTATGTGTGAAACATTTGTCCCTCAGGTCCCTTTGAAATATTTCCCTCTCTCCTTTTAAAGCTATGCCTTTTGGTTTTAAATTGTAATCATCCATCTTATCTATGTCCTTTGTGATTTTATTTACTATTATAACATCAACTCTCAGCCCACCTAAGCTCCTGGGAAAATAGTCCCAGCCTATCCTTTCATAACTCAAGCCCTCCAGTCCTGGTAATATCCTCAAGAATACAGCACTGTAGCACACTGGTAGAGTTGCTACCTTACAGCGCCAGAGACCAGGGTTCAATCCTGACTAAGGGTGCTGTGTGTATAAAGTTTGTACGTTCTCCCTGTGACCGTGTGGGTTTTTTCCATGTGCTCTGATTTCTTCTCACATCCTCAAAAACGTGCAGGTTTGTAGGTTAATTGGCTTCTGTAAATTATCCCTAATGCGTGGGATAGAACTATTGTATGGGGATCGCTGGTCTGTATGGACTCAATGGGCTGAAGGGCCTGTTTCCACGCCGTATCTCTAAACTAATCTTTTCTGTGTGTTCAATCTGATCCAACATTGTGCCTGTGCAAATAATCCCATTCTCTTGGCTGTGGTTTACAGGGATATCATACCCCACAATGTATGTCTTCAGAACCATTCCAGCTGGTAGAGTCGCTACCTCAGCACCAAGACCCGGGTTTAATCCTGGCCTCGAGTGCTCCCTGTGTGGAGTTTGCATGTTCTCCCTGACTGTGTGGGTTTCCTATGGGTGCTCTGGTTTCCTCCCACATCCTAAAGACATGCAGGTTCATGGGTTAATTGACCTTTATAAAATTACCCCTTGTGTGTTGTGCATGGATAACATAGAACCAACGTGGCTGGGTGATCGACAGTAGGAGTGGATACTGCGGGCCGAAAAGCTTGTTTCCTAAAACTAAAACTAAAACTAAAAACTAACTGCACATGCAATAGGTTGCAAATTCGATAATAAACTTGCAAACAGAAGCATTTTACATTAAACAGGCAAGTAAGGAGTATTTAGTACAAGAAGCGAACCAAATGCTAAATTTCATGTTCTCCTTGAAATATCAAAGTAACAAAAATCCTTATTCACTCACAATTGCTACAGCTTTCAACATGAAAATCAATTGATGAACTGACCAGGAGGAAGTCCATCAGTAGATATGGCATTCAAAATCCTTCAAATATACATTAAAGCAAATAATATTAAATATATATTTCCTTACATTCCCCAGCTGTCAATTAAGTAGCATTTTATGAATTGACGAGAGAGGTTTGCATTATTGATCTGTGGCGAATACCATAAGTGATCTATCATATGAATTGCTGTGCAAGTGCAATGGGTGCACGGATCCAGATTTCCTGGGACCACACAGAGCCTTGTTCATTGGCCTTTTGCTTATGGCTCACTATCTTCACACTGTGTTTTTGATTTTCTGTTTTTGGATTGAATTCTGTTTTTAATTTGTGTCTCTGTGATGTCTTTTTTACCTGTTCTATTCCGATTATATGTTTTTATTCCGATTATTATGTAAGGTGTCCTTGAGATGTCTGAAAGGCGCCCATTAAATAAAATTTATTATTATTATTATTATGTAACACCATCACCTTTCAAGCTAAAGGTCTGTGAAGAATCTATACCGACACTACACTGTCTTTCTAAAGGGATGTTCATAAACTGATAGATCCATGACATAGAAGCAGGAGTAGACTATTTGGCCCATCGAGTCTGTTCAAACATTCAATCATGCCTGATCTATCTTCCAACCCATTTCTCCTGACTTCACCGTGTAAACATTGACATCTGTACTAATCAAGAACGTCAATTTCTGCTTTAAAAATACCCAAAGACTTGGCCTCCACAGCAATGGTGATGAATTCCATAGGTTCACCATCATCTGGCTAAAGAAGTTCCTCCTCATCTCCTTTTACATCTCCAAAGATACGTCCTTTTATTCTGAGGCTGAGCCATCTGGTTCTAGATCCTCCCACTACTGGAAACATCCTCTCCACGTCCACTCTATCTAGACCTATCACTATTTGGTGGATTTGTAGGAAAGAACTGCAGTTGCTGGTTTAAACCGAAGATAGACACAAAATGCTGGAGTAACTCAGCGGGACAAGCAGCATCTCTGGAGAGAAGAAATGGGTGATGCTTCGGGTCGAGACCCTTGTTTAGGAGTTAGAAGTGGGTTTTTTAAGGTGAAAAGTCAAAGGGAGCTTATTTTAGCTTCACAGTGGTGCAGCGGAAGAACTGCTGCCTTACAGCACCAGAGACCAGGATTCATTCCTGACTACAGATGCTATCTGTACAGATTTTGTACGTTAACCCAGCATCCACATGGATTTTCTCCAGGTGCTCCGGTTTCCTCCCGCACTTCAATAATGTACAGGTTTGTAGGTTAATTGACTTCAGTAAAAAATTGTTAATTGTCTCCAGTGTGTACGATAGTATTAGTGTGCAGGGTAATTGCTGTTCGGTGCAGTCTCAGTCGGCCGAAGGGTCCTTTCCCACATTGAATCTCTGAGGCTAAAGTCTAAAACTAGTGTTTCTTAGCACCAGAAACCTGAGTTCAGGCCAAACCTTGTGTCTATATGGAGATGACACATTCTCCCTGTAACCCTGCCACACCCCATATCGCAAACACATGTGGATTGGTGGGCTCATTCGTGACTGTAAATTTGAGGGATAGTAACTGGGGAGAGGTGATGAGACTGTGGGGAGAATATAAAATTAGATCAATGTAGAACTATTATAACTGGATGGTTACTAGTCAGCAAGGACCTGGTGGGCAGAAGGGCCTGTTTCTGTGCTCTATCTGTCTTGGACTATTAAGTCTAAAGCAATACTTCTCCCTCCAACAATACTGCTAAGATTCAGATTTTCTGGCCATTATCAAATTGTCATTTGTAGGTCATCTTCCAAAACTAATCCAGATACTAATACTTACAGTATACCTCTCTTCTCAAAATGCCTGAAACCCAGAATTGATTCTGGCTACGGGTGCAGTCTGTACAGAGTTTGTACATCCTCCCTATCACAGCTTGGGTTTTCTCCGGGTGCTGCAGTTTCCTCCCACGCTCCAAAGTGGATCACGTGTGTAGGTTAAATGGCTTCTGTAAATTTCCCCAACAACTAGTGTATGGGTGATCGATGGTTGGTGTGGACTCGGTGGGCCAAAGAACCTGTTTCCACACTGCATCTCCAAACTAAACTGTTAAGCTAAACTTCAGCTTCTCATGAGTTAGTACACTTTGAAAGTATTTATCTGACTGAGAAGTGCAGACAACATAAGGTTTTGAGTGGTTATATATAAACGCAAGCCTTTTTCAGTTATTTTGTCTATTTGGACAAGGACAGGTTGTACTGTTTGAATTAAATTAGTTGTTGTGTCTTGTTACCTATAATCCAAGGAATAAAACACTGATTCACTCTTGAACATCATCTTATTCACTTCACAGTTCACTTTAAACAAAATGCAGGTGCGCATTTAGGGGTCCACACAGAAAAGGTCTACAGTTCAATCACAAATACCTCATGTGTGATAGCCATGGGTTCTGTTACATTATAGTCAGCTGACCCTAAGTGTTGGCTTGTACCATTGATCTACCTCACAGCGCCGGTGACCCAGGTTCGATCCTGACCACAGGTGCTTTATGTGTGGAGTTTACACGTTCTCCCTGTGACTCATCCTTCAGGATATTCCAGTTTCCTCCCACATCCCAAACACGTGTGGGTTTATACATTAGTTGGCCTCTGTAAATTGCCCCTAGTGTGTGGGGAGTCGGGATACTATGGGATAACATAGGGATAACATAGAATGGGATAACATAGAACGTGTGTGAACAGGAGATCGATGGTTGCTGTGGACTCTGTGAGCTGAAGGGCCTGTTTACATCCTATATCTCTGCCATCTGCATGTGTGAGGCCTTGCCAAGGTGGGCATTCAAGGGTTCAGCAGTTGAGAGTTCTTGAGGGTCTGGTCATGTCTATATAACCATATAACCATATAACAATTACAGCATGGAAACAGGCCATCTCGGCCCTTCTAGTCCGTGCCGAACACTTATTCTCCCCAAGTCCCATCTACCTGCACTCAGACCATAACCCTCCATTCCTTTCCCGTCCATATACCTATCCAATTTATTTTTAAATGATAAAATCGAACCTGCCTCCACCACTTCCACTGGAAGCTCATTCCACACAGCTACCACTCTCTGAGTAAAGAAGTTCCCCCTCATGTTACCCCTAAACTTCTGTCCCTTAATTCACAAGTCATGTCCTCTTGTTTGAATCTTCCCTACTCTCAATGGGAAAAGCTTATCCACGTCAACTGTCTATCCCTCTCATCATTTTAAAGACCTCTATCAAGTCCCCCCTTAACCTTCTGCGCTCCAAAGAATAAAGACCTAACTTGTTCAAACTCTCTCTGTAACTTAGTTGCTGAAACCCAGGCAACATTCTAGTAAATCTCCTCTGTACTCTCTCTATTTTGTTGACATCCTTCCTATAATTAGGCGACCAAAATTGTACACCATACTCTAGAATTGGCCTCACCAATGCCTTGTACATGTCCCTGGAAAGATAGCATACGGTGTCCATGGGCACTTTGAAGAGTTTCTGGGAACAATGAACACCGCAAGGGCTCAAGTGAGTCCTATATACAACTAACAGTGTTCTAACTCGATGGTGTAGATTGCAACAGATAGCGGATTTGAAATAATGTAATAACATGATCATTGTGATTATGGAACAAAATCTCCTTTTAAAAGACAAAAAATAAATCTTGCATTTGTGACACGGGGTTGCAGGTTTGAGCAGTGGCTGAGGACATAACATATATTAACTGTGAGAGAACAGATTTAAGAGATTGTTCAAAACTCAAAGCAGATTTAAATGGAAAAATATTTTTTTTTTGTCAGGATGTGGGCTAGGCCAGTATTTATTTTCCTTTGCAAATTGCTCTTCGGGAGGTGAGCCACCTTCCTGAACTGTTTCAGTCTTTCTGGCTCCCACTGTGCGGTGGGGATGGAGTTCCAAGGACTAGACCCTGTATCGATGAAGGAAGAGCGACATCATCATCAGTCAGTGAGTGTGAAGGGAACCCACAGGTGGTGACATGTCCATGCACCATCTAACCTTATTCTTCTGCGGGTTACAGGCTATGGACTTGGGAGGTGCAGTCAGAGTAGCTTAGATGAGAAATGTCATTGCATTCTGTGGTTAGTACAGATGGCAGCCACTGTGGAGAAGGTCATGCATAGTTATCATGGTGAATGGAGTTCCAGTCATGTGGGATGGTTGATAGTGGATGGTGTTGACTGTGATTGCAGCTGTGTTCATCCACACAAGTGGAGAGTATTCCATCATGCATTTTACATGAACCTTGAAGATCTTGGAAAGGCATCGAGGTTGCTTGGAGGGAAGTCACACATGACAGGATGTCTGAACTCTGACCTGATCTTGTACCCATGGTTTTTTTATGTGACCACTTTGGTTGAGTTTATTGTTAATCGTGACGCTCGAGATGTTGTTGGAATGGAAACAGCAATGGTAATACCTGTTGTGGCAGCGCCCTTCCCTTGGATGCCGCTCAGATCCCTATCACTGGCCAACAAGCCAAGAGAGGCCAATCTTCAGCATCACTGGTAACATCTGGGACCAATTGGCTTATCTTGTTTTGGCCACCTGAACCTTGACAGCCTCCTGCCTATAAAACCCAGGCATAGGAGGAAGAGGAAGAGGAAGAGGACGAGGACGAGGACGAGGACGAGGACGCGGACGCGGAAGAGGAAGAGGAAGAGGAAGAGGAAGAGGACGATGACGACGAAGAGGACCAGAACCAGGACGAGGAAGAGGATGAGGACGAGGACGAGGACGAGGACGAGGAAGAGGACGAGGACGAGGAAGAGGAAGAGGAAGAGGACGATAATGAGGAAAAGGAAGAGGAAGAGGAAGAGGAAGAGGATGAGGACGAGGATGAGGACGAGGATGAAGAAGAGGAAGAGGTGGCACCTCCCTGCTAGCTGTAACCCCCTATCACATGTTCAAGGAAGACTGAGCCACTGGGACAAACCTGAGACCACCAGTACCATTGTGTGGTCAAGAATGGGCTGCTGGGAAAAACCCTGACAGCCAACATCTCTATTGAGGTCAAGAATAAGTGGCTGAGGCAAACATGAGATGCCATTGCTTCTTCCTGGCCATGGAGAACTAAGGACTGTGCTCACACACACAAAGGCAAAGATGGAGCCAGTGACAGTCACTGCTGGCTCTTCAAGCCCAAAGCTGAGCAGCCAGGATAAACATGAGACTGCCAGAGCCTCCTCTTGTGGCAAAGGTGAACTGCAGGAAGAAGCCTGAGATTGCCACACTTCCTCCTTCGAAGACCAGGACTGAGCTACTGGAACAAGCTTGTCTTGGTTTCTTGGTTTCTTAGTTTCCTGGTCCTCCAAAATATTCCAAATGGAATTTAAACTGGAGGTTGACAGAGAGAGGAGGAGAAGTTCTTCAAAGTAGGAGATTTTGCAGTGGAGCCAACAAAATGTGTGGGAAGGGACACAAAATGTTGGTATAACTCTGGTTTGGGCAGCATCTATGGAGGAAAGGAATGGGTTGTGTTTTGATATATCTTCAATGTAATCTGCAGTTCCTTGCTACACACTTTGTCATCTCCTCTCTCTGGTGAGAGTTCTGTAACACCCTCTCTCACTGCTCCCGCTCTGTGTTTCTTTCCGCTCTCCATCTCTACAACCATGTTTTAACCCAGGCTCGACTGTTTGTGTGCCTTCCCCTCAGCCAACAATGTGCCATTGTACATTTCCTTCATTGTCATCAGCTTTGATCTGTCCTTTTCACACCTTGTATGCTCTTTGTACCCTTCCATATCTCTAGTTTCCCTCTCCCCTCGGTCTGAAGAAGGGTCTTGGCCCGAAACATCATCCATACCCTCTTAGAGAAGCTAAGTTACTCCAGCATTTTGTCTACCCTCATCATAACTTGTTCTTCCACCAATATGCATGTCATCGGCAAGTAATTAATAAAGTAAGTCAATTTAGAAACTATATAGTACTAGTATCTTTTCTTGGAATGACAGTGGCAGAGCTGCTGTCTTGTGGCACCAGGAAACTGGGTTCAATCCTGACCTCCAATGCTTTCTGTGTGGAGTTTGCACGTTCTCCCTGTGAGCAAGCCAATTTCAACCAGGTGCTCTTGTTTCCTTAAGAAGCGCAGGTTGGTGGGTTCAATGGGCATGATAAATGACCCCTGGTGCCTGGGTGAGAGATAGAATGGGGGGAAGGGGGGGGGAGGTGGAATTTGTGAAAATGAGGGGGAAATAAAATTGGATGAAGAAAGGATTAGTGTAAAAGATTTGCTCCGAAGGTCCATATTCTGTATTGTATCTCTCCGTGGCATTTGACTCTGTAACTCAAATCTTGATTAGTATGGGTATCAGGGATTGTGGGGAGAAGGCAAGAAAATGGGGTTAGGAGGGAGAGATATATCTGCTATGATTGGATGGCGGATTAGACTTGATGGGCGGGATGGCATAATTCTCCTCTTATCACTTATGAATTTGACAACTCATTTTATCTTTAACAGATAACCATGAGAATTGTAAGCATGTTAGTGCTGGGGTTAAGGGTGTTCATTTCAGTGGCTCTATGGTGTGCCGGAGATGATGAATGTGCGACGTTAGTGTTTCATAACAATATCAAGCAACGGGTAGAGTTGGGTTTGGGGGCGTGTGAGGTACAGTGAAGCTGACGTCAGTGAAAAGTGCCTGAGCTGTCCACGATCTTAGTGCTGAAATCACAAACCCGCCAGTTCCACTCAACCGGCTGAGAGGACAAATCAACACCATCACACGGAGACTCTCCCGTCAGGAACGCAGCTATGGGGTCCGTACTCCTGCTCGGTAAGTGAGATAATTTGTTTATCTCTTCATTGGATGCGTTCTTACTGTCTTTTCCCGAGGTAAATATAAATGTTTCTACGTGCCCACTTAAGAGATGTTTAATGCACTCATGAAACTCTTCAGCTGCAAGCATCAGTCGCGAACTGCGGTTTCAACTTTTAGCCCCTTTGTGAACAGTTCCTGTTGTTAAGGCTCGTCTGTGAAACGGTCTGAATGGAAATTTTATTCGAACAACCGAACGTCCTGGAGTTATCACAACAACCGAAGACCCTCGGAATACGTTGTAAATGTACGGGGGGCTAGTACACAGCAAGCTCCCACAAACGGCAAGCCATCTGTTCTGTTCTTATACTGAAATATTGAACATAAAACAAACTGCTGGAGGAACTCAGCGGATCTAAACCCTATTCAGACCAGATACAGTAAAGGTGAAGAAATAAATGCAAATATGCCAATTCCAAGAAAGTTTTGAAAGTAAGTCGGGAAAACTAAGCTAAGCAATATCGTTGTGAAATTAGGTGGATGCTCCAGAAAATTGTACGTCCTTTTAGTAAATTCCACTTGTTTCATGATAAAGAATCGCTCACTCGTAATGAGATTAAAGCAGGATTTAGTGTCTATAGAAATACCACCATGTTAACTCTAGGCACAATTATAACCACAATTGGGAGCTATAGGTTCGTAGATGAGAAAATCAGACGGTCTAACTTTCTGAAATAGGCAGCTCTCATTAGTCACTCTCGCTGAATAAAGGGCAGATCGGATTAGGCGCTGGTAGAATGCTTCAGGGCGGGATGCCGTTTCAAAACATTTAACTGCTTCTTCCCCCAATCACTGCTCAAAGAAAGTAGAGGTGCACATTTCGCAGCATCAAGTGTATCTGCAACCTCTGTGTGATTTTCCATTTGTGATGGGTATATGGAACCCGCTGCCAGAGGCTGTAGTTGAGTCAGGTACAATAGCAGTATTTAAAAGACCCTTGGACGGGTGCATGTATAGATGGGGTCTGGATGGATATGGGCTGAACGTGAGCAAATGGGAGTAGCTCAGATGGGACATTTGGATCAGTATGGAGGAGTTGGGCCGAAGGGCATCCTTCCGTGCTATATGACTCCATAACTCTATGATTGCACAATCTTGCATGCTTCATTAGGATATTGTGGAAATATTTGTGTGACATTTCTTAGCTCACATTTTTAATACAACTTGGTGACTTTAATATGTACTTAAATTTGTTTTTAAATGATATTAACACCAAAGTATTAAACCATCAATTACAAATGTTAGATTAGAAAGACCTTTGAGTCATGGTGTTGTATAGCATGGAAACGAGCCCAACCTGCCCATGTCGACCAAGATGCCCTATCAATGCGAATCCTAACTGCCCCGCGTTTGGCCCATATCCCTCAAAACCTTTCCTTTCTATATGCTTGTCCAAATATCTTTTAAATGTTTTTATCAAACCGGCCTCAAATACTTGCTCTGGGAGCTCGTTCCATTTACCCACCAGCTCCTGTGTGGAAAAAAGTTGCCCCTCAGGTTGCTAATAAATCTTTAACGTGTATATATTACTTTCCATTATTTAACACGGTGGTTTCTGTAGCGAATGCCATCTGATGACCAGTCAGTGTGGAGGTGCATTGCTTTCACCGGTGAAGCCTGCTAGACGTTGGGTACCTTTATTCGCTGGACAAAACTACAGGTCATTTGATTCAAAGCCTCTCAGCCTACTAAAAGGCACAATGGGTAGCGATTCCATCTCTTCAACACCAACCCCCCTTCTCCACCAATCTGAATACCCCTCCCCCATTGCTGATTGGTAACATTTCACAAGGCTGAAACTAGAGTATGTGCAAGTTAAATTACGAATTTGCTAAAACACTTAAATGTCTGTTGGGAAAAGAGCATGTTACATTAGATAAATTAGTATGTTGTAAATAAATGATTTGATGGCCTAGAGAATGGGAGCCAGCATTAGTGGGGAGTAAATGCCTGCTTTCCCAGGACATGCAGAGCTGATCAAGATCAGCACTGGTTGAGTGCTTAGACTGCTGCTCCCGGCTTATCGCTGCCTGTCCTGTTTACTAATGGTTAACATGAAGATTCCAGCAGTCTCTATGTTGCGACAGCTCTTGAAAGCTAAACATACGCAGTCTTCAATGCTGATAACTATATTCTGCACTCTGTACCTTCCCCTTTGCTCTACCTATTGTACTTGGGTTTGACGATTGTATTGAAGTATAGTATTAACTGATTGGACGGCATACAAAACAATGCTTTTCACTGTACCTCCCTAGACTTGCAATAATGAACCTAAGCCTCTTCTAAAAGACAACTGCCTGGTACAGCAGGGTCATTGATTACAACACCCAAAATAAATCACAGTGACTGGAATTCATTGCATTTTAATCCCTGCTGGAACTTTGTAATTATCCTTTGTTCTTCTGCAGACCAATCTGCTCAAATCTGTTCATCATCTCTATAATTTACAGACTAGACAGTGAGTCTTGTCTTGTCTAGTCTTACCTACCACAAATGTCATAACAATGGAAATCCAAAAGACTGCCAATGCTGGAATCTGGAGCATTAAACAAAGTGCAGGATGAACGCAATGGATCCACCGACATTTGTGGGGAGGAAAGGAGTTGTGGACATTTCAGATTGAAATCCTGCATCAGGACTGAAAGTAGACAAGGTAGATAGCCATTAAGAAAAGTGGGGGAGTGGTGAGGCAGGGGCTGGTAGATGATCATTATAGTCATCTCTTGTTTTCAACCAGAAATTCTAGATAGAAATCTTTGATCTGGTCACTATCACTCTTTTTGTTTTGAGAAACTGAGTCCTCTCACAGAAGAGGCAGAGGCCAGAGGAATAGACATAGTCCATTCAGTCTCTCAGCCTTATTCTGCAATTTAATTTGTCCATACCTGAATGGATTTGTTCCCAACTTTGCTTCTCAAACAGCTTTTGAAAATCACTGACTAACTCCAATGATGATGGAAGCTCTCCTTCCAGTCAATATATTTTTTGTTGTAGCGAAGGAACAGGAATATTATGACAATATCCAC
Organism: Amblyraja radiata; assembly: GCF_010909765.2. NCBI lineage: Eukaryota > Metazoa > Chordata > Chondrichthyes > Rajiformes > Rajidae > Amblyraja > Amblyraja radiata. Next base: position 89,647,618 of record NC_045960.1, read on the forward strand.
TATGAAAGTAAATACTGGCCGGCTTTCTCTGAGAAAGGAAACTGCAAGCATAATAAAAATTGGGAGATCACAAAGAACTGCAGAAGCTGGAATTTTAAGCAAAAGATAAGGTGCTGGAGTAACTCGGCGGGTCTGGTGTAACTGACCCACTGAGTTACTCCAGGACTTTATGTTTTAATTACTAAGGATCATTTGTCCCCATTGTGCCCACAATAGATTGTAAGTGTGTTCACCAATACTATTGTCACAACATTATCGGTTCAACTCTCATGCTCTTTTCCCTCGAGTTCCACATACCAACTGCACCCGACTGTTTTTAAAAGTGACAAATAGAATTTTACGATTCCTTCAAATTGCATTTTCATGGTTACGAGTTAATTAATGTTAATGGTTTTAAGCAAATGGTGTGTGTTGACTTGCGCCAGTAAAGTTAGCCACATACAGACTTTAGTTCAAAGATAGACACAAGGTGCTGGATTAACTCAGTGGGTCAGGCAGCATTTTTGGAGAAAATGGATAGATGACTTTTCAGGTCGTGACCCTTCTTCAGACTTCAATTCAACTTTATTTAGGGATATTAACAATTTTTCACATGGTACACTCAGCATTATTATGGAAATTATCTTTTGCATCAGCAACAATCCAGAATTAGTTACTACAACATTTTCTGGGTGTTAAAGCCTTATACAAAAATGTTTATGTCTTAGACCGGGATGAATGTTAAATCGGTTGATCTGCCTTGTGAAAGGAAGCAAAAATCCATGATTTTAAGTACAAACTTCTATTAATAACGTAATTCATTTTATGTTGAGATTACTTTGAATGAGCAATGGATTAGTTTAGTTTCGAGAAACAGCATAGAAACATCAAATCCATGTTGACCATTGATTACTTGTTCACACTAGTTCTGTTATCCCACTTTTGCTTACACTCCCTACACATTAGGGGTAATGTTACAGCAGCCAATTAACCTCTAAACCCACATATCTTTGGGATGTGGGAGAAGTACCCGGAAGAAACCCCCACGGTCAATGAGAGAACATGCAAACACTACACAGACAGCACCAGAGGTCGGGATTGAACCCGGTCTCTGACCCGGTGTCTGCCCTAAAATGATGGTCATCTTTGTTAGCATGGACAAATTGGTCTGAAGGGCCTTTATGATGCTATGTTCCCATGACTTGTGTATGGTCACATGTAGCTGAACAATTTGTATTATTTATTCAGTTTAAGGCAGTAGCATAATTAACAAATTCAAAGTTTATTGCAAAGATAGACACAAAATCCCACATAAAGAATTAGTATACAAACTTAAAGCACACGGTATTGGGGGTTCAGTATTGATGTGGATAGAGAACTGTCTGGCAAACAGGAAGCAAAGAATAGGAGTAAACGGGTCCTTTTCAGAATGGCAGGCAATGACTAGTGGGGTACCGCAAGGCTCAGTGCTGGGACCCCAGCTATTTACAATATATATTAATGATTTGGACGAGGGAATTGAATGCAACATCTCCAAGTTTGCGGATGACACGAAGCTGGGGGGCAGTGTTAGCTGTGAGGAGGATGCTAGGAGGCTGCAAGGTGACTTGGATAGGCTGGGTGAGTGGGCAAATGCATGGCAGATGCAGTATAATGCATGTGGATAAATGTGAGTTTATCTACTTTGGTGGCAAAAACAGGAAAGTAGACTATTATCTAAATGGTGGCCGATTAGTAAAAGGTGAGATGCAACGAGACCTGGGTGTCATGGCACACCAGTCATTGAAAGTAGGCATGCAGGTGCAGCAGGCAGTGAAGAAAGCGAATGGTATGTTAGCATTCATAGCAAACGGATTTGAGTATAGGAGCAAGGAGGTATTGCAGTTGTACAGGGTCTTGGTGAGACCACACCTGGAGTATTGCGTACAGTTTTGGTCTCCAAATCTGAGGAAAGACATTCTTGCCATAAAGGAAGTACAGAGAAGGTTCGCCAGACTGATTCCTGGGATGTCAGGACTTTCATATGAAGAAAAACTGGATAGACTCGGCTTGTACTCGCTAGAATTTAGGAGATTGAGGGGGGATCTTATAGAAACTTACAAAATTCTTAAGGAGTTGGACAGCCTAGATGCAGGAAGATTGTTCCCGATGTTAGGGAAGTCCAGGACAAGGGTTCATAGTTTGAAAATAGAGGGGAAATCCTTTAGTACCAAGATGAGAAAAACATTTTTCACACAGAGAGTGGTGAATCTCTGGAACTCCCTGCCACAGAAGGTAGTTGAGGCCAGTTCATTGGCTATATTTAAGAGGGAGTTAGATGTGGCCTTTGTGGCTAAAGGGATCAGGGGGTATGGAGAGATGGCAGGTACAGGATACTGAGTTGGATGATCAGCCATGATCATATTGAATGGCGGTGCAGGCTCGAAGGGCTGAATGAATAAATACAAGCGGCCATCCATATAGCAGAATATAATTAATGAATACATGGAAAAATACCTAGCAACATATCTTCAGACTTTACTTTAGACTTCAGAGATACAGCATGGAAACAGGCCCTTCGGCCCACCGAGTGTGCGTTAAACTTGTGCTATCCTACATATCAGGGACAATTTACAATTTTACAGAAGCCAATTAACCTACAAACCTGTACACCTTTGTAGTGTGAGAGGAAACCGGAGAAAACCCATGTGGTCGGAGGGAGAACGTACAAACTCTGTACAGACAACAGCAGTGGTCAGGATCAAATCCGTGTCTCTGTCGCTGTAAGGCAGCAACACTGTGCCACTGGGAACTGATCCGGGAAGAGTCCCGCAACAACATAGCTTATTTGTTGAAAAAATAACGTGAAACACATATTTAATGTTACAATTAAATAATGTTAATATTTAAAATAATTAAAATGTGATAAAATATGTATTGGATTATAATGTGAATCTCTTTATTAATGCTACATATCCAATTGTTTGCATGCAGGCAGAGTAACAGCAAATTCTATCTATGGCTGGACAGCTTTATATGCTTAACAATTAATGCAATCAGTGCTTTGGGATTGCCCATTGCTCAGGCACAGAAGCAGAATATATCGAGCTTTCATATACTTTAGTGTGCAGCTTATTGGATATTTGTGGACTATTGTGAAGATAGACACAAAAAGCTGGAGCAATGCATAAAAATGATGATGTTAAAGGAAGCAGGCCATTGTTAGCTGTTTGTTGGGTGAGAACGAGAAGCTAGAATGACTTGGTTGGGGGAGGGATAGAGAGAGAGGGAATGCCGGGGCTACCTGAAGTTAGAGAAATTAATATTCATACCACTGGGCTGTAAATTGCCCAAGTGAAATATGAGATGCTGTTCCTCCAATTTGCTATTAAGCCTTACTCTGACAATGGAGGAGACCAAGGACAGAAAGGGTATGTATGAGGTATTGGAAGAAGAATTCAATTTAGCAACCGGGAGATCAGGTTGGTTCAGGCGGACTGAGCGAAGGTGTTCAGCGAAACGATCGCCCAGTCTACGTTTGGTCTCGCCGATGTAAAAGAGTCCATATCTTGAACAACGGATACATAGATGAGATTGGGGGAGGTGCAAGTGAACCTCTGCCTAATCTGAAAGGACTCTCGTGGTCCCTGGACAGAGTTGAGGGAGGAGGTATAGGGACAGGTGTTGCATCTTCTGTGGTTGCAGGGGAAGGTACCTTAACATAGAAATATAGAAAATAGGTGCAGGAGTAGGCCATTCAGCCGTTCGAGCCCGCCATTCAATATGATCATGGCTGATCATCCAACTCAGTCTCCCAGACAACCTTGGGAGGGGATGAATTATGAGGATGGACTATTGCTGCATATTTAGGATAACTATCATATCTTTGGATATATCTTTGAGTTATGTAGTAGAGAGACAGGACAAGTTAGGAGAAAGCCAGCCTTGCTTATTTGAACTTAAAAATCCAAGGCTCAGTTACATCAATTGTTTGGAGAAGATGGAACAGGAAGAGAAAAAAAGGTAATGGTATAACTCTGATTGGGGACCAAAATTCAGAAGGAAGTGAAATTTCGCCAACTAGAATTTTTCTGGTAAAGTGAGGATTGGGATAATCTTGATTGCGGGAGTCAGCCAGAAGACTGATGCAATCAGACTGACTAACCACATGTTTCGCACACTGCTCCACACTCCTATTAAAGATTAATTGTTCATTCACTGCCAATTACTGTTTGTGGTATGTATCTGCACAACAAGAGTGGTTGTACATCAAAGGCCCAGGGAGCCGTTGGTGCGAGGGGAGGAGTACCTGCGCTGTAAGTATAAAATACATCGCGGAGTTTGCTTTCACAGAGGCCCAGGGACTTGACACCAAAATCGGCAACGTTCCAGAGAAGGAGTCTGGTGGAAGCCTCTGATTAGTGAAAGAGGACCAGAGGAAGCAGCTGATTGGGTGCAACCCCGGGTTTACATTTTTACATTTCTGCCTTCAGGTTAAGGATTCTGGGCGTTAAGTGAACAGTATTTATTAGTATTTATTAGTAAAGTTTAAAGGATAAAGTTTTGTGTTTTTTAATATTTAATATAGAGTTAATTTGGGAGTAAGATATGTCAGTGGAGATTGGCCCCGTGGTTTGCTCAGCCTGCAACATGTGGGAGATCAGGGATATGGTCGGTGTCCCTGGTGACTACGTTTGCAGGAAGTGTGTACAGCTGCAGCTCCTGGCAGACCGCATTGAATGATTGGAACTGCGGCTGGATTCATACTGGAGCATCCACGATGCTGAGAAAATCGTGGATAGCACGTACAGTGAGTTGGTCACACCGCAGGTAAAAGGCAAGAGGACAGAAAGGGAACGGGTGGCCAATAGCCAGCAAAGCAGTAGGCAGGTGGTGCAGGAGTCCCCTGCGGTCATCTCCCTCCTAAACAGGTATACCATTTTGGATACTGTCGAGGGAGATGGCTCATCAGGGGAATGCAGCAGCAGCCAAGTTCATGGCACCATGGGTGGCTCTGCGGCACATGAGGGGAGGGGGGGGGGAAAGAGTGGAAGGGCAATAGTAATAGGGGTTCAATTGTCAGGGGAATAGATAGGAGTTTCTGCGGCCGCAAACGAGACTCCAGGATGGTATGTTGCCTCCCTGGTGCAAGGGTCAGGGATGTCACTGAACGGCTGCAGAACATTCTGGAGGGGGAGGGTGAACAGCCAGTTGTCGTGGTGCATATTGGCACCAACGATATAGGTAAAAAAAGGGATGAGGTCCTACAAGATGAATTTAGGGAGCTAGGAGATAAACTTAAAAGTAGGACCTCAAAGGTAATAATCTCTGGATTACTACCAGTGCCACGGGCTAGTCAGAGTAGAAATAGGAGGATATTGCAGGTGAATACGTGGCTTGAAAAATGGTGCAAGGGGGAGGGATTCAAATTTTTAGGGCATTGGAACCAGTTCTGGGGGAGGTGGGACCAGTACAAACAGGACGGGCTGGACCTGGGCTGGAATGGAACCAATCTCCTTGGGGGAGTGTTTGCTAGTGCTGTCGGGGAGGATTTAAACTAATGTGGCAGGGGGATGGGTGTAAAATGAGGGTAGAAGCAATAGGTAGCAAGGTGAAAAGTAAAACTGGCAGGCAGACAAAACCAGGGCAAAAATCAAAAAGGTCCACTTTTCAACATAATTGTATAAGGGGTAAGAGCGTTGTAAAAACAAGCCTGAAGGCTTTGTGTCTCAATGCAAGGAGTATTCGTAATAAGGTGGATAAGTTGAACGTGCAGATAGCCATTAATGATTATGATATAGTTGGGATCATGGAGACATGGCTCCAGGGTGACCAAGGCTGGGAGCTGAACATCCAGGGATATTCAATATTCAGGAGGGATAGAGAGAAAGGAAAAGGAGGTGGGGTAGCGTTGCTGGTTAGGGAGGAGATTAACGCAATGGAAAGGAAGGACATTAGTTTGGAGGATGTGGAATCGGTATGGGTAGAGCTGCGAAACACTAAGGGGCAGAAAACGCTGGTGGGTGTTGTGTACAGGCCACCTAACAGTAGTAGTGAAGTTGGAGATGGTATCAAACAGGAAATTAGAAATGCGTGCGACAAAGTTCAAAACAGTTATAATGGGTGACTTCAATCTACATATAGATTGGGTGAATCAAATTGGCAGGGGTGCTGAGGAAGAGGATTTCTTGGAATGTATGCGGGATAGTTATATAAATCAACATGTAGAGGAACCAACGAGAGAGCAGGCTATTTTAGACTGGGTATTGAGTAATGAGGAAGGGTTAGTTAGCAGTCTTGTTGTACGTGCCCCCTTGGGCAAGAGTGACCATAATATGGTTGAGTTCTTCATTAGGATGGAGAGTGACATTGTTAATTCAGAAACAATGGTTCTGAACTTTGAGGGTATGAGACGTGAATTGGCCAAGATTGACTGGCAATTAATTCTAAAAGGGTTGACGGTGGATATGCAATGGAAGTCATTTAAAGAATGCATGGATGAACTACAAAAATTGTTCATCCCAGTTTGGCAAAAGAATAAATCGGGGAAGGTAGTGCATCCGTGGATAACAAGGGAAATCAGGGATAGTATCAAAGCGAAGGATGATGCGTACAAATTAGCCAGAAAAAGCAGCATACCAGAGGACTGGGAGAAATTCAGAGACCAGCAGAGGAGGACAAAGGGCTTAATTAGGAAAGGAAAAATAGATTATGAAAGAAAACTGGCAGGGAACATAAAAACTGACTGCAAACGTTTTTATAGATATGTGAAAAGAAAGAGATTAGTTAAAACAAATGTAGGTCCCTTGCGGTCAGAAACAGGTGAGTTGATCATGGGGAACAAGGATATGGCGGACCAATTGAATAACTACTTTGGTTCCGTCTTCACTAAGGAAGACATAAATAATCTGCCGGAAATAGCAGGGGACCGCGGGTCAAAGGAGTTGGAGGAATTGAATGAAATCCAGGTTAGACAATTATCTAAATGGTGGCCGACTAGGAAAAGGGGAGATGCAGCGAGACCTGGGTGTCATGGTACAACAGTCATTGAAAGTAGGCATGCAGGTGCAGCAGGCAGTGAAGAAAGCGAATGGTATGTTAGCTTTCATAGCAAAAGGATTTGAGTATAGGAGCAGGGAGGTTCTACTGCAGTTGTACAGGGTCTTGGTGAGACCACACCTGGAGTATTGCGTACAGTTTTGGTCTCCAAATCTGAGGAAGGACATTATTGCCATAGAGGGAGTGCAGAGAAGGTTCACCAGACTGATGCCTGGGATGTCAGGACTGTCTTATGAAGAAAGACTGGATAGACTTGATTTATACTCTCTAGAATTTAGGAGGTTGAGAGGGGGTCTTATAGAAACTTACAAAATTCTTAAGGGGTTGGACAGGCTAGATGCAGGAAGATTGCTCCCGATGTTGGGGAAGTCCAGGACAAGGGGTCACAGCTTAAGGATAAGGGGGAAATCCTTTAAAACCGAGATGAGAAGAACTTTTTTCACACAGAGAGTGGTGAATCTCTGGAACTCTCTGCCACAGAGGGTAGTCGAGGCCAGTTCATTGGCTATATTTAAGAGGGAGTTAGATGTGGCCCTTGTGGCTAAGGGGATCAGAGGGTATGGAGAGAAGGCAGGTACGGGATACTGAGTTGGATGATCAGCCATGATCATATTGAATGGCGGTGCAGACTCGAAGGGCCGAATGGCCTACTCTTGCACCTAATTTCTATGTTCCTATGTTTCTATGTTTCTAGTCGGGAAGTGGTGTTAGGTAAATTGAATGGATTAAAGGCTGATAAATCCCCAGGGCCAGATAGGCTGCATCCCAGAGTACTTAAGTAAGTAGCTCCAGAAATAGTGGATGCATTAGTAATAATCTTTCAGAACTCTTTAGATTCTGGAGTAGTTCCTGAGGATTGGCGGGTAGCAAACGTAACCCCACTTTTTAAGAAGGGAGGGAGTGAGAAAACGGGGAATTACAGACCAGTTAGTCTAACATCGGTAGTGGGGAAACTGCTAGAGTCAGTTATTAAAGATGGGATAGCAGCACATTTGGAAAGTGGTGAAATCATTGGACAAAGTCAGCATGGATTTACGAAAGGTAAATCATGTCTGACGAATCTTATAGAATTTTTCGAGGATGTAACTAGTAGCGTGGATAGGGGAGAACCAGTGGATGTGGTGTATCTGGACTTCCAGAAGGCTTTCGACAAGGTCCCACATAAGAGATTAGTATACAAACTTAAAGCACACGGCATTGGGTGTTCAGTATTGATGTGGATAGAGAACTGGCTGGCAAACAGTAAGCAAAGAGTAGGAGTAAACGGGTCCTTTTCACAATGGCGGGCAGTGACTAGTGGGGTACTGCAAGGCTCAGTGCTGGGACCCCAGCTATTTACAATATATATTAATGATCTGGATGAGGGAATTGAAGGCAATATCTCCACGTTTGCTGATGACACTAAGCTGGGGGGCAGTGTTAGCTGTGAGGAGGATGCTAGGAGACTGCAAGGTGACTTGGATAGGCTGGGTGAGTGGGCAAATGTTTGGCAGATGCAGTATAATGTGGATATATGTGAGGTTATCCATTTTGGTGGCAAAAACAGGAAAGCAGACTATTATCTAAATGGTGGCCGATTAGGAAAAGGGGAGATGCAGCGAGACCTGGGTGTCATGGTACACCAGTCATTGAAAGTAGGCATGCAGGTGCAGCAGGCAGTGAAGAAAGCGAATGGTATGTTAGCTTTCATAGCAAAAGGGTTTGAGTATAGGAGCAGGGAGGTTCTACTGCAGTTGTACAGTGTCTTGGTGAGACCACACCTGGAGTATTGCGTACAGTTTTGGTCTCCAAATCTGAGGAAGGACATTATTGCCATAGAGGGAGTGCAGAGAAGGTTCACCAGACTGATTCCTGGGATGTCAGGACTGTCTTATGAAGAAAGACTGGATAGACTTGATTTATACTCTCTAGAATTTAGGAGGTTGAGAGGGGGTCTTATAGAAACTTACAAAATTCTTAAGGGGTTGAACAGGCTAGATGCAGGAAGATTGTTCCCGATGTTGGGGAAGTCCAGGACAAGGGGTCACAGCTTAAGGATAAGGGGGAAATCCTTTAAAACCGAGATGAGAAAAACTTTTTTCACACAGAGAGTGGTGAATCTCTGGAACTCTCTGCCACGGAGGGTAGTTGAGGCCAGTTCATTGGCTATATTTAAGAGGGAGTTAGATGTGGCCCTTGTGGCTAAGGGGATCAGAGGGTATGGAGAGAAGGCAGGTACGGGATACTGAGTTGGATGATCAGCCATGATCATATTGAATGGCGGTGCAGGCTCAAAGGGCCGAATGGCCTATTCCTGCACCTAATTTCTATGTTTCTATGTTTCTATATTATAATGGGAGCCTCTTTATGTGAATTCGCTGAGACATATGATGCAAGACCAATGCAAGAAACATCCTTGCACATTTCATTCTTTCTATATTACGATAATGACACATTGCCTAGCCCCAGCCCTGTGACATGACCCAGTGTCATCGACAGGACAATGGCCTTTACAGCCAAGTTAAGACTCTAAGATTTTTTTTAAATTTTGGACTTCAGACTACAAGAATTTCAGAATTAAAGGACGTTCTTTTAGAAAGGAGATGAGGAGAAATGTTTTTAGTCAGAGGGTGGTAAATCTGTGAAATTCTTCGGGGAGTTATGGGTAGAAAACAGGAGAATGGGTTTAGGAGGGAGAGATAGATCAACCATGATTGAATGGCGGAGTAGACTTGATGTGCCGAATGGCCTAATTCTACTCCTATTCCTTGTGACATGACTTTAAGATGGTATCTAAAATATGACGACTCATGTCTACTGATGCAGTGTGGTCTATTATCATACACTCTAAGTATGATTGTGCCCAATATCTAGTAGAATTGACATTGAACTGTGCAAAAATAAAATAATTTCACTGTAGATAGACGTGGCAATAAATAAATCTTTTTTAATAGCATGATCAGAGCAAATTGGTCACTTAGAAGAAATTCTGTAATGAGTGCTTGTGCCAACTAAGAAAGGTTTATTGCCTCCTAGACTAATGTTGGCATGACCCCTATAATCTTCAAGTCGTGCATGCAGTGATCTCATTTGTCAACATGGATGTAAATTGACAAGAAAAGAGAGAAAGATGTTCCTCAATATTATGCATTTCACTCGCACCTGTAAAATTGATCCAATTTCTATGCCATATGCCATATAGAGGAACCTACCCCAAATACAGTGACAATGTAGGGCAGATAAACATAAAATCTTACATAGAACACAAGTACTAACACACACACTAGCATAAGTTCTAACCAAGTACTAACAGTAATAGTGAAATTTAAGCCAGAATGACTTCTATTATGGATTTGCCAACTATTGGTGTAGTTGTTGTACATAGAGAAGCAGAGGACCCAACTGAGGATGTACTTTCATCATGTACCAGTGGGGCTATAGGAGGTAGAATGGTCATCGACAAAGATGTAGGACTGAATGATCTGATACTTAGAACATAAAGTGCTGGAGTTACTCAGGAAGTCAGGCAACATCTCTAGCAGACATGGATGGGTCTGAAGAAGGGTCCCGACCTGAAATGTCAACTATCCATGTTCTCCAGAGATGCTGTGTGACCTACTGAGTTACTCCAGCACTTTGTGTCTTTTGCTGTAAACCGGCATCTGCAGATCCCTGTATCGACATGGATGGGTTACTGAGACTCTCCAGCACTTTGTGTTCGACGCATGATTCCGGCATCTGCAGTTCCTTGTATCTCCATAAAACATTATTAGATGTACTCATAGCAGGAACATATTAATTAGTAAGTATCGGCTTGTACTCGCTAGAATTTAGAAGATTGAGGGGGGGATCTTATAGAAACTTACAAAATTCTTAAGGGGTTGGACAGGCTAGATGCAGGAAGATTGTTCCCGATGTTGGGGAGGTCCAGAACAAGGGGTCACAGTTTAAGGATAAAGGGGAAATCTTTCAGGACTGAGATGAGAAAAACATTTTTTACACAGAGAGTGGTGAATCTCTGGAATTCTCTGCCACAGAATGTAGTTGAGGCCAGTTCATTGGCTATATTTAAGAGGGAGTTAGATGTGGCCCTTGTGGCGAAAGGGATCAGGGGGTATGGAGAGAAGGCAGGTACAGGATACTGAGTTGGATGATCAGCCATGATCATATTGAATGGCGGTGCAGGCTCGAAGGGCCGAATGGCCTACTCCTGCACCTATTTTCTATGTTTCTATGTTTCTACGTTTCTATAACCACTTATATAAGTAACTTAAAAAATATTTGTATGCATCACTATTTACTCTAGTTGTCAGCAATATTTCCAGTCTTGTAATTAAATTGCGTGGAAATAGATCAGTTGCAAAAATGATGCTCATACCTTAAAATTGATATTAATATTACAGGAACCAGAATGTTGTGTTGTGAAAATTAAAATAAATGAAGGTGGTAATATAGGCTGCTTTAGTGGAAATAGAATTGGAAAGGCAGCTAATGTGATTGCATTCTTCAACAGAAAGGTCAGAGGAATTATAGACTGGGTAGCTGGGTCATAACAGTGGCAAGCATATTGGTGTCTCCTTGAAAGAAAACAATTAAGAGTCAGTTTGAGAGGTTGAAGGAAATTAAGCAAAGCCAGCAGAAGTGAACAGTAGCCTGTGATTAAAACATTCATGAGCATCTTTAAGGATGTATTCAACTGACTGGATTAGGGTAAACGAGGTGAGATTATATTTTGATTTTTATAAAGTAGATGAAAGCTTTTCCCTGAATGTGAACAGCGCAAATTGGACAGAAAATTGACAATATAATTTGCAGAGGGGTTAGATTCTCAATGGGAATATTGTTCTAAATGCTTCTGACGGCAAAGAACATCCATAGAAAGTGGTTGAGAATGTATCCATATTAACTCGTGGTGCTGCTTAAGCAGTCTATCTAATTGTGTAGCTAATGCTCAATTACTGCAGAAACAGCACTATTGATGCAGTGTATACAATTGACATGATGCTGTGCAGTTCAATATTAACCCAATTAACTTTCACCTTGATATTAAAATTATCGTTCTTGTTTTCAACTTTCTCTATGGTTTCCTTTCTCCCCTGTCTCCACAATCTCATCTGTTGATGCAATTAAAGTGGCTGACAGTCACCTCTTTCTGAATACATCAACTAATAGAATCCGCGAACAGACACAATGGTGAAGGAAGGTTGGTGTGTTTGTTCGCAGCGACCATCACCCACGACAGTGTGATTGTGTTTTTACTCATCCTTTACACTCTGTGGCAGAGTGCCTTTACTTTAGACTTTATCGATACAGCATAGAAGCAGACCCTTCGGCCCACCGAGACCATGCCAACCAGTGATCACCCTGTACACTAGGACTATCCCACCCACTAGGGACAACTTACTATTTTTACCGAAGCCAATTAACCTACAAACCCTGTACAAACTGGAGCACCCGGAGAAAACCCATGGGCTCACAGGGAAAATGTACAAATTCTGCACAGACAGCAGCTGTAGGCAGGTTCAAACCCAGGTCTCTGGCAATGTAATGCAACATCTCTACCACTATGCTGACAAGCCAAGTGCTGAATGCCAAACTCATCTTCCATAGGTTTCAGAACCCCAGCCACAGACTGGACAGGCCAACTCCAGGTGCCACGGTGCAATTCCTAGAGTGGAATTTGGGCTAACCTTAGACTCATAGAGCTATACGGCAGAGAATCAGGCCCTTCAGTTCTACTTTTCCATGCCATCCAAGTTGCTGAACCGGGCTACTCGTACTTGCCTGTTCCTGGCCCATATACCTTCATTTCTTTCCCATATACCCGTCCAGGAGTCTTTCAAATATTGTAATTTGACCCACCTCCAGTTTAAATTCCATTTGGAATATTTTGGAGGACCAAGAAACCAAGAAGAACCAGCTCCACCACTTTCTCTGGCAGCATCTTCTATGATTCCACCAACATGTGTGTGGAAATGTTGGCCCCTCAGGTCCCCTTTCCCCTCTCGCATTAAACCTGTGCACTCCAATGTGAGAGTCAGAAAGACACGCAATGCTGGAGTAAATCAGTGGGTTAGGCAGCATCCCTGGAGAACATGGATAGCTGGCATTTCAGGTCAGGACCATTCTTCAGCCTTCTCTAGTTTCTCGAGACTCACCTTCTCTAGACTCACCTACCCTGGGTAAAATCCAATGGCTAGTCACTTTACCTATGTCTCTCATGATTTTGTAAACTCCTATCAAGACACCCATCAATATCCTACACTCCAAGGAAAAAAGAACCCAACCTATTCAGCCTTTTCCAAATTGACTGCATGGAACTCACCTGCACAGCTACCTCTTCATACAGATGCCAGTCTCTGGGAAGCATTATTTCCTGGCTTGGTATGGCGGCTTTTCCAGGATACAGGGCATAGATGATTTTATCACATTGTTGAATTCCTATGGAAGGCAATCATAGTCATATAGCACGGAAACGGGTCCTTTAGCCCACCAAATCTGTGCTGACAAACACACACCTAATTACATTAATTTCATGTCAATCCCATTTTATTCTCCACACAATGTATTTAATTCACCCCAGAATCAACCACTCACCTACACACTGGGAGCAATTTACAGCAGTTAATTAATCTACTAACCCGTCCCGTCTTTGGGATGTATGAGAAAACCGGAGCACCCGAAGGAAGCCCAGAGGGAGAACATGCAAACTCCACACAGCCAGCACCTGAGATCAGGATCAGATATGGGTGGCTGGTGCTGTGAGCTAAGGGCTCTGCTATATACACCACTGTGCCATCACAGTAAATTATTTTGATTTGATGACAACAAAGGGAGCACGAGCCAGGGAAGTGTATACAGAGAGAGAGATATTAGGGTAGACAGTCAGAATCTTTTCCTCAGGGTGGAAAAATCAAATACTAGAGGGCATAGCTTTAAGGTTTAAAGAAGATGTGTGTGGCCATTTTTCTACACAGAGGGTTATGAGTGCCTGGATCGTGCTGTTAGGGTTGATATGATAGGCATTTAAAAGACTTTTGGATAGGCATATAGATATGCAGGGAATGGAGAGATATGTGTTATGTGCAGGTAGATAAGTGATGGTATTGACATCAGGTTCGGCACAGACATTGTGGCCGATGGACCTGTTTTTGTGCTATATTGTTCTATGTTCAATATCCATGATCTCTCCAAATGTGGAATTTTTCAAACACTTTGATCACTGTCTTGAACTGGAAGCTGATGCATCTGCCTTTAAGTATGCTGGAAGTTCTCTGTCAATGCTGGTGTCACCAGGCACAATGTGGATGTGATGTTGATTAGTGTTGATTAATAACCTGCCAATAACTTTTATTTCAGGCATTGATGCAGGGGGTGGGTTTCTCCAGGAGGACACTGGTCCAGGACTTTGGTTTTATTCGCATTCCCTTTTGGTTCTCTGCATTAAAGTAATGTGGGGAAACAAGAAATGAGAAAATGCTAAGTAAACGTCACTCTCAGAAATAGCAACTGAATTGGAAGACGGAGTGGTATACTCAGAATCAGAATCAGAATCACACTTTATTCGCCAAGTATGTTTTGCAACATACGCGGAATTTCATTGGCCAGGTCAGTCATACAATTAAAAGCAACAGGCCACTCAAAAACACATTTTAACATGGACATCCACCACAGTGACTCCTACACATTCCTCACTGTGATGGAAGGCGAAATAAAGTTCAAGTCCTTTCCCTTAGTTCTTCCTTGGTCGTGGGCCTCGAGCCTCCGTTGACGGAACGATCTTGACTCCCGTAGCGGCGGCGTTCAGGCCCTCCGCATCGAGGCGATTCGCTCCCGCATCAGGGGGATGTCAGCTGCTCCGCGCTGGACGATCGAACCTCGCGTCGGGGCTGGCCGAACCTTCTGCGGTGTTGGAGCTCTCGTCTAGCCTCTCCCGAAGACTGCGAGCTCTTGATGGTAAAGTCCACGGTGGTCGTGGTGGGAGCGATCCCAGGCAAGGGATCAGCTCCGATGCTAAGTCCGCGCCCCGCGGTGGGGCTCACGACAGTCCGAGGAGGCCTCCAGCTCCAGCGATGGAAGGCCGCAGAGCACGCCGGAGAATGTGATCCGAAAATAATCACATCTCCGGCAAGGTAGGAACTTGAATAAAAAGTCTCCCCCGATCGCCTCCCCCCCTCCCCCACATAAAACAAACCGAAGAACTTTCAAACAAACTTTTAACACACTAAAAAATAACAAAAAGAATGGAAAAACGAACGACTGCCAGCAGGGCGGCCCATCTCCCCGGCGCCCCTGGTGGTTTCTCCTCACTCAAGAACGAACCCCAGTTTCTGGCTCTGTGAGGCAACGGCTCTAACCAGTTTAGTTTAGTTTAGAGATATCCCTTCCTCCCTCTGAGTCCGTGCCGACCAGCGATCCTCGCACACTAACACTATCCAACACACACTAGGGACAATTTACATTTATATCGAGCCAATTAACCTACAAACCTGTGCGTCTTTGGGGCGTAAGAGGAAACTGATCTCTGAGAAAACCCACTCGGTCACTGGGGAACGTATAAACTCCGTACAGATAGCCCCCTTAGTCGGGATCAAACCCGAGTCTCTGGCGCTGAAAGCGCTGTAAGGCAGCAACTCTACCGCTGCTCCACCATGCCGCCCTTATTGTTACCACCATTGTACCATTCTGTCGCCCTATGTGAGGAGAGACTGAATAAGATAGGCCCATGGTCTCTGGGGTTTAGAAGACTGAGAGGTGAAAATGTTACAACATAAAAGATTCTGATCGGGAGTAAACTTTCCCTTGGCTCTGAAAAGCGAAGAATAATTTGGAGTGTGCTGTGGAGAAATGTAAATCTGTGGAGTTTTATACAACCAATAGTTGAATAAACACAAGCCAGAGAGTGATGGGTTTTTGACTATTGGAGAAATTAAGTGACATGAAGAATAAGAGGGGAGGACCTGCACTGATATTAAAGGGTAGAGAAGTTTTGTTGAACCATATGTCATCCTCCTGCTAATGTTGATGATGCCCATGGTGCTATCCTGCACAGATATAACCACTGTGGCCGGATTGAACACTATATAACAATGTTTCTCCATTATTCTCTTTAGCAGCAATTTTGATATCTCAAATCACCAATGGTCCTGGTCTGGAAACCACCAAATGTCTCCAGGTAACGAAATGGTGCATCGCCGACACAGGTGGCTGTAAGGATGTATGGAACTTAATTGAAGATGTCTGCAACCAGACAGGTATATAAATGAATGCTGTGTTGTAAACATGCTTGCATTAAACAATGAAAAAAGCTTATGATTATACGGGTGTCCTTTTTAACGTTGCAAATATTTTGCTTCTAATTTTCCACATTCAAAAAACAGCTGTTTCTCTTGCGCTACCTAAATGGATCTAAAAGGGGAATTTATTTCTAAATGAACAATATTGGGATATTAAAATACTGATTTGAAATTGAATGAAATCTTGGTCAATTGAAAGTATTATTCTGTGTTTAAAATGTAAAACATGAAGACATTAGAGATGTCAATTGCAAAAATAATTATTTTAGTTTTTCTTGTTTTGTAAACTCCTTCGGTGATATTTTAAGTGGACGATGATTATATATATATAAAGGTTATTTCATTAATTAGTGGAATAAGCATTATAAAGTTTTCGTTATTACATTAGATTAGTGTTTGATATTTCTTAGCCCCATTCCCTGCCCTTGCATCCATTTCTTTAAGTTATTTTTTCAAAATATTTACCTCCCTATTACGGGAAATTATACATTCTGCTTTCATTGCAGTTCCTGATTGTTAAGTTAAATATTATGGCCAAACTCTCCTTGAAATAAACTAATTAATCACTCCCTCTGCTCTTTTAATGGTAATAAACTAGGGTCATCCCATTAGCAATTCAGGGATTGGAGAAAATAGCTTCTCTCTATTTATGACCTCTCTTTTACACAGTAAGTTTACTCTTACATTATTAACACGGCACTGCAATGTTTACAACCACGTCTGTAAATTGATAGAGAGATTGCAAGTTGGAGACTTCAAGAGAGTATCCTAAAATGGGACAGATAGGGACTTGGTTCAGTTCGAGTGCAATATAAAGCAGTCAAGTCCATATCATTGCTTAAGAAGGAACTGCAAATGCTGGAAAATCGAAGGTAGACAAAAATGCGCTCGAGAAGCTCAGCATCTGAAGAAGGGTTTCGACCCGAAATGTTGCCTATTTCCTTCGCTCCAGAGATGCTGCCTCACCCGCTGAGTTTCTCCAGCAATTTTGTCTACTTTCCCTATCATTGCTTCTCACTTAAAGCTTTATGAAATATTGGTAAGGTCACAGCTGAATTACTGTGTGTCGTTCCAGTCACCACACTATCGGAAGTAACTGGGGAGGGATCAAGGAATTTCACTGGGATGTTGCCAGGGATGGAGCATTTCAGTTACGAGGAGAGACTGGAAAGACCAAGTTTGCATTCCTTGGTGGAAATAGACACTAGACAATAGACAATAGGTGCAGGAGTAGGCCATTCGGCCCTTCGAGTCGGCACCGCCATTCAATGTGGTCATGCCTCATGGAGGTGGCGGGAGACATGATTGAGGTGTGCAAAATTCAGGGCCATGGGTGGGATGTGTGGCATCGGTCACAACACTGGATCAGCAATAACTACACTTGCACTCATAGTAAGGTGAACTCTACGCACAGGCGTATTTCCAATGTTAAACAATAGTGACAAGGTATTCCAGGTCCACACAGGGATGCAGTCTTTCGTCATCACTGTGGAGGCACAATTTATTTCCTTTGCTTCCTGCCCAGCTTCCTTCCATGCCTTACTTCCTTCCTCTCTTTGCTCCTTCCCCCAAATCCCCTTCCCCAAACTGTCCATTTAATTCCACAGATGCTGAGTTCCTGCAGCAACTCATTTTTTTGTCCAGATTTCAGCACCGGCAATCTTTTATGCCTCCAAATCAGTTGTAAGGTTTATTCCCTGAGGTTTGTAAGATGCTGCATTGTCCATCTGCTCAAGGCAAAAGTCAGCCGTGGGCATTATATGTACATTATTGAAACTGTGTAGTGAATGGGGCCTGAACACAATGTGTCTTCGACTTGGAAACCTTAGCTCTGCTTCTCTTCCCACAGATGCAGCCTGATCTGCTGAGTATTTCCAGCATTTTCTGTTTTTATTACAGAAACATAGAAAAATAGGTGCAGGGATAGGCCATTTGGCCCTTTGACCCTTCGACCCAGCACAGCCACTCAATATGATCATGGCTAATCATCTAAAATCAGTACCCCGTACCTGCCATTTCCCCCAAATCCCTTGATTTCTTTAGCCCTAAGAGCTCTTGAATCTAGCTCCCTCTTGAAAACATCCAGTGAGTTGGCCTCCACTGCCTTCTGTGGCAGAGAATTCCACAGATTCACAACTCTCTGGGTGAAAACGTTTTTCCTCATCTCAGTCCTAAATGGCCTACCCCGTATTCTTAAACTGTGACCCCCGGTTCTGCACTCTCCCAACATAGGGAACATTTTTCCTGCATCTAGCCTGTCCAATCCTTTAAGAATGTTATATGTTTCTATAAGATCTCCTCTCATCCTTCTAAATTCCAGTGAATACAAGCCCAGTCGACCCATTCTTTCATCGTATGTCAGTCCCACCATCCCAGGAATTAACCTGGTGAACCTACACTACACTCCCTCAATAGCAATAATGTCCTTCCTTAAATTAAGAGACCACAATTGCACACAATACTCCAGGTGCGGTCTCACCAGGGCCCTGTTCAACTGCAGTAGGACCTCCTTGCTCCTAAACTCAATTCGGCTCGCAATGAAGACCAACATGCATTAGTTTTATTCACTGCCTGCTGTACCTGAATGCTTACTTTCAGTAACTGATGTACAAGCACAACCAGGTCTCGTTGCACCTCCCCTTTTCCTAATCTGACACCATTCAGATAATAATCTGCCTTTCTGTTCTTGCCACCAAAGTGGACAAGCTCACATTTACCCACATTATACTGCATCTGCCATGCATCTGCCCATTCACTCAACCTATCCACGTCACCCTGCAGCCTCATAGCACCCTTCTCGTAGCTCACACTGTCACACAGCTTTGTGTCATCTGCAAACTTGGAAATGTCACATTTAATTCCCTCGTCTTATTCGTTAATATATATTGTAAATAACTGGGGTCCCAGCAACGAGCCTCGCGGCACCCCACTAGTCACTCCCTGCCTTTCTGAAAAGGACCCATTATTTCCTACTCCTTACTTCCTGTCTGCCAACCAGTTCTCTATCCATGTCAATACCCTTCCCCCAATACCATGTGCTCTAATTTTGCACACCAATCTCTTGTGTGGGACCTTGTCAAAGGCTTTTGGAAAGTCCAGATACACCATATCCACTGGCTCTCCCTTATCCATTCTACTTGTTACATCCTCAAAAGATTCAAGAAGATTAGTCAAGCATGATTTTCCCTTCATAAACCCATGCTGACTTTGACTGATCCTGTCACCACTTTCCAAATGCGCTGCTATAACATCTTTAACAATCGACTCAAGCATCTTCCCCACTACTGATGTAAGGCTAACTGGTCTATAATTCCCCATTTTCTCTCTACCCTCCAGTTTGCAGGAACTGATCATGAGTCGAGAGAACGTTGGAAAATGATCGCCAAGAACCAAGACACACACCAACACAATTTACACAAACATCCATCACAGTGAATCTCCTCCTCACTGTGATGGAAGGCAAAGTCTTGTCTCTCCCCTGCTCTCCATTCCTCTCCCGAAGTCAAAGTCAAAGCCCCCGGCGGGCGCTAGCAAGTCCGCGGCCATTTAAAGCCGCGCCGGGTGATGTAAGGCCCTGCTCTGGGTCCCAATGTCGGAGCCCCCGGCGGGTGCTAGCAAGTCCGCGGCCATTTAAAGCTGCGCCGGGCGTTGTAAGGCCCCACTCCAGGTCACTCTCAACCCCGCAATTCGGGCAGGAGAAGTTGCCGTTGCCGGTGCCCCGCAAAGCGGTCTCCCACCGGGGACCCGCGAGCTCCTGGTGTCACCATCCACCGGAGTCGGGTCGCAGCAGCTCACCCCCGCAGCTCTCCATGCTCCGAAGTCGGCCAGCTCCACGATGGTAGGTCCGCAGCTCCGCAGGCTCCGTGACTTGAGCTGTCGTTCCAGTTGTAGGCCGCTCTACGGTGCTAGGCCCCAACGGCAACGGAGACCCGAAGGGAAAAGGTCGGGTCCCCGTACAGGGAAGAGATCTAAAAGTTTTCCCCACCCACCCCCCCGCCCCCCACACATACACAGTCAAAAACCCACCACAAACTATACACTCAACAGGACAATAAAATAGAAAAAAGACAGACGGACTGCAGAGGCCGCTGTGATGTCAGTCGCGCCGCCAACCCGAATCACCCAATTACTGTAATCCTACGCTTTATCCCATTTTAAAAATCCACCCCATACTCTTACCAACTCTCCCAGATTTTAACATTCGCACCTACCAATTCACACATTTTAGGGGTATGATAGGAAACTGGAGCATCCGGAGGAACCCACTCAGTCACAGAGAGAAGGGGCAAGAAAAAGGTGCAACAAAAGGAGCACTGAAGGTCAGGATTGAGCCAGAGATCTGGAACAGTGAGGCAGCAGCTCTTGTGGCTGCACCAGTCTGTTGTCTGAAATCTAGCACTGGAGCAGAATAGGAGTGTTTTATCTCTCCATAAGCTAAAAACAACAACTGAGTATGACAATAATCACCGTACAAAGACAGTCAATGCAAGTAAACATGGTATTACATGGTTATGTGTGAATTGGTAGGCGTGAATGATAAAATCTGGGAGAGTTGATAAGAATGTGGGGTGGATTTTTTACCCCAAGCAATCATCTTTCACACACCCAACTGAAGTTGTCTTAAAGTCGACAGAGGGATTCAGCTATTGCTGAGATATCTGACTAAAATAAAAGAACTAACTTTGCAATCTCTTTACATTTGTTCGGCCAATGTTTGACTGGAGCTAATTTAGTGGCAGGCTGGGGAAATGGATCGCATTTTATCCGGCTTGTTCTTCATTCGGAGATGGAAACAGTAAAGTAAGAGAGCCATAGAACCTTTTCCAAAAGAGATATTTCATATGGAAAGACTCTTCTGAAGGCAACTTCACAGAACCGGTAAAAATTGAAAACATGGACTTGGTTGGGTCATTTCCATAGCTGTAATTTGAACCATGGCTGCTTTGAATAATTCAGACTATACTAAATCATCCGAATTCTGGCGAATCAAAAAAAAACTCATATATATTCTTCTTCTAATGCATTACAGGTGACGCTTGCACAGTAAAGGATCACAGCAGTTGTAACATAACCATCCAGCACTTAGCCAACAGTTACCCGGCATTTAGAGAGTGCAGCTGCCTTGAAGATAAATCATGCGACTTTTTCAGACAACTTGGAAGACAGTGCAGCAGCCAAGAAGGTAAATGCAGCATATGCGCGTGTATAATGAGGTGGGATCAATGAAATTGCAAACAGGCTGGTGTTTGATCATTCTTCAACCTCTAGCAATGGAAAAATAAGGTGACAGATTCACCCAGAATTAACACCTGTTTGAGGATTGCAGAGCAAACTTGGCAGAAGTGTTGTTAAGTATTTACACTGGAACAGTACCAATCAGCAAAAAAGCACCCCACAGCTCAAAACCTTGTGCAGTTAAGAGTAAATAGGGAATTTGGTTAAGGCCATTTCACATTAAAGGCAGTAAATAAACATATGGAACAAGTTATGAGCAAAAGGTCGTTGTTAAAAGGACAAGTTTTGAAGAAAAGAAGGATTGAGAGGTAAAATTGGGATTAACTAAAAACAGGCTAACTTTCTTGCACAATATCCTTTTCCTGTTCCTTAAATATGGCAGAATTTGCCTTTTAGATGTGGAAATCAAAAAGAAACCTTTAATCCCGTAGAGTTAGGAGTTTAAACAGGTGCATCAAAGTTATTGCTGAGATGTGTTCATGTGTTTTGGATAACTTTTTCATGGCCTTTGGCATTTCAACATTTACTCTCTTCCACATAGAGCGATCCAGGGCACCTACCCTTAGCTCGGGAGTGCCACCAGAATGGAAAAGACGCTTACGGATAATGAACACAAATAAAAGCACAAGGAAGGGCAATGATTGCCCGTCAGCGAAACACAGCTGTCTGAGATCCCCGAATTGCAGTTCAGTTTATGCAAGGTTTAAGAAGATGTGCCGGCACAAAAAGGATAATTGCAGCATCCCAGCCATAGGGCAGAAGTGTCTAACCGCTTGGCAAGCATTGCAGCGCACAAAGCTCGCCGGCTGCAGCTGTTCAAGGCAGGGGAGATTAAAGTGCCTCAGAATACGGACCAGCCTCGCCAGCAATGCCTGTGTACAAATTGCAAGTAGAAGGTTAAACACGAGCAGCGATGAAGAAAACGAAGTGAATATTCCTGGTGGGGACAACTATGCATTGGCATCAATGCTTTCCATCCCTTTGAGCATTGATTCTTTCATGTTTTGAGTCTGCTATTCATTTCGGGCACACCTTTTGTGCATTATTTTCTTTTCACTGTTGTTTCTCTTGCAGGTGCATCTGAGTTCATGAGAGGCAGGAAATCAGCCGCAGAGTTCACCGCACTTGCCGCATTCAATAGTGAAAGTAAGGAAAATAAGCACCTTGCCTGTCAAGAGCAGACATTCGGACACGGCACATAAATATCCCATTTTACACATTCTCGTAATCAATGACAAGACAACCCCTCTAGATTCTCGACTTTACTTTCTTTGGCTGTAAGCTCAAACTTTAATTGTCTAGATCCGACATTGCCAGTTTTACTGACAGATTGCACAGATGAGTTTAAAAGCCCAATAATGCAATGTGTAGGTGACATATCAAAACTTTATCATTGGATTCTCATCACTCTATAATCATGGTCAGAGCATTTCACTCGGATCTTTGCTCATCAGCTTACAAAGTCATTGAAATTCCATTGTTGAGAGGGAGTTAGGTCACTTGCTGACACTGGGGGGTGTAGAAGATAATGCACAAACTGATCCCAGCTAGTTCATTGAGCTGCCTAAAACTTTTAAACTATGCTTCAGAATAGATTTCAAGTATCAAACACTTGGCACCAAAGTCAGATGATGTGAGACCACACGTTGGAGGAGCAGGAGTTGGAGAGGGTGCAGAGGAATCTCACGAGGATGCTGCCTGCTTTGACGAACTTGCTAATGAGAGAAATTGAATCGGCTTGGCTTGTTTTCTTTGGAATAAAGGAGGTTGAGGGGTGATCTCATATGGTGTATAAAATTATACGAGGCATATAGGGTAATGGTCAGAACCTTTTTTTTATGCTAGGAGTTTCATTGGGTAGATGAGTGTAGATTTAAGATGAGGGAACGAAGTTTTAAAGAGGATCTGAACTGGGATTTTTTTACACACATGGTGGATGTCTAGAAAGCGTTGCCAGAGGGCTTGGTGGAATCAATTACAATTACTATATTTAAGAGGCTTTTGAACAAATACTTAAATAAGCAAGAAGTAAAAGGATACAATCTTAATGTGGGTAAATAGGATTGGTGTAGATGGGCAAAAAAGGTCAGCATGGATGTGCTGGGGCCATTTCTGTGTTGTACGACTCCGAGCTCTTTTTTTTTTTTTAACCAGTATGAATGTCCATCTATCTTGAAAGTTATACTCCTGCCTTTGTGTTGGTGTGCCTTCAGAACCATGATTGGAAATCAATCATTAGTATGCAGTTTCACCAGTGCTGAGTAAATATCCATATTGATTTCCAGTGACCCTCTTTACTCACGAGAATAAATGTTACAAAGTAAAACCACAATAATCAAGCGTACTTGAGTTTTTGGCAACATCAAACTAGTACATTTTCTGACCTTTTGGATATGATTCCGCTTAATACTCCACAGTTTTAATTCGTTAAAAAAAAGACAACAACATAATACATTATTTTTAGTGAGCTTAGCAGTCTGAGAACTAGAACCTGATGAGCTGCAAGGGAGTGTGGAAATGAGGAGCCAGTCAGCTAAAGGGATGTAGCAACTGGGGCCCTAGTGTGTTAAAGGAAATGCAGGAACCAGGGCCCTAGAGGTAAAGGGAGAGTGAACTAGATGCTGCACCTTGCAATTTGCAAACAATGCATCAATAGGTTTTTACTGGAATCAGCATTGAAAATCACATGATCTGATTGACCCTGCAAAGCTGTTACACACTCACACTGTAAATGAAATTATGTTGTGGTGCGTCAGTTAGATCCCACTCCATGTCCAGGCCCAACTCGATTTAACTCGACGAGACCTCAAAATCTTAGCTCTCAACAAACTAGAGAATGGCTGTTGGAAAATATTAATTATCAGGAGAGATCGGATAGGTTGAACTTAATTCCCTTGGAGCTTAATTGAGCTATATACATTTTCTGGTAGCCTGGGGCAAGAGTAAATGAGGACTTATCTCCATTATGAAATTAGCCAAAAAATGGGGGATAGTTTTTAAATAAGGGGTAGGATTACACCTGAAATGAGGAAATACATCACAATCAGTAGGTGGTGAGGTTTTGGAGCTCACTGGGTGATGGGGCACAATCCCTCATCGTATTTAAGAAGTCCTTGGATATGTAGTTGGACGTCCAAGACATAACAGATAAATCAGGTAGCTTTTTTTTTTCAATCAGCACAACTTGTGTGTTGGAAATGTTCTATGACTCCAAAGGAGTAATCCAGTGAACACACACCAACATGCATTTACAGAAATATTCCTCAGAGCATAATTTTCTTGCCTGGAATGAGTTGCCGGAGGAGGTACTTGAGACAGGAATTATAATAATATTTAAAAGATATTTGGACAGGTACAGGGATAGGAAAGGTTTAGACGGATATGGGCCAAACACTGGCAGGTGGGAGTAGTGTTGATGGGGCACCTTGGTTAGCATGGGCAAGCAGGGCCGAATGGTCTGTTTCCATGCTGTATGACTCCATGTCTCTCGGCTATTTTACCTCAGACATTACCCTACGTTCTCTGATAGAAATAAAAACCGAGAGAACAGGAGTGGTGATTGGCCTTTCGGCCCTGCTTCAACATGCTACACCTGTTTCTGCTTCTCACTTTGTCCCTTGCTCCCTTTCATCTTCTCCTCCCTGAATGTATTGGCTTGGCCCCCCCACTGCCTCCTGTGTTATAGAATTCCACAGGTTCACCCCCTTGAGGGGAATTCCTCCTGATTCCGGTTCTAAATGGCATATCACTTATCCAATGCTGGATGTAAATTTTTGCTCTTAATTCGATGCAGGTTCTTTGTTTATTTATGCAACCTTGTAATCTCAGGATGATTTTTCATTCTAAATTGATGCAGTAATGTATTTGTGTAACTTAATCTTTCCTGCTGCTTAAAACAATGTAACAACAAAAATATGGGGGACTATACATTGCTGGCAAAACGTGCTTTTATTACCCAATGAGCTGTCCTGTTGGATTGCATTGATCACTATGGTGAGGCATTCCCACCACACTGTTGGGGATGGAAATCCAGGTTTACATCCAGCGATAATGATGGAATATAATTTGTCAAGGTTGTGTGTGTGGGCAAACCTTTTACCCTTGCCCTTCTTCAGTTTAGTTTATTGTCAAGTGTACCGAGGTACAGTGAAAAGCTTTTGTTGCCAGCTAACCAGACAGTGCAAAGACATTACATGAATACAATCGAAGCCATTTACAGTGTATAGATTCTTGGCGGTAGAGATCACGGCTTTGCGAGCTTCTGTTACAGCAGCCGAGATTAGTACCTGCAATGTGTTTTGTGCAGCAGCCATTGTGTGCCAGTGCTGAAATAAATCATGAGAATGGTCCATGGAGTGTCAATCTAAAGCAAGGTCCTGCCCTGAAATACCATCTGTCCATTTCCCTCCTCAATGCTGTTAACTAAAGTGAATGCTTGCAGTCCTTTGCCCAGGGTAGAGGATTCTAAAATTAGAGTGCATAGACTTATGGTGAGAGGGGAAATATTAAAGTGGGACCCCAGGAGCAACTTTTTCATTTAGAGGGTAGTCTGTTTCCCGATTGAGCTGCCAGAGGAAGCTATAGTAGCTGATACA
Organism: Amblyraja radiata; assembly: GCF_010909765.2. Taxonomy (NCBI): domain Eukaryota; kingdom Metazoa; phylum Chordata; class Chondrichthyes; order Rajiformes; family Rajidae; genus Amblyraja; species Amblyraja radiata. The sequence continues at coordinate 89,673,740 of NC_045960.1, forward strand.
ATTGTGACTTTTAAAAGATATTTTGAACAGATATGTGGATAGGAAGGGTTTAGAGGGATATGGCAAATCAGATGCACCCAGGATGCCAACTTGATCGGCTTGGACAAGGTGGGCCAAAGGGACTATTTATAACGGAGAGACAAGGGACTGTGTCTCTCCATTATCTCTAACGCTTCATGACATTGTGAGTTCCCCCAGCAGTTTGTTTTCAATCAATCAATCAATCAGTTTTATTCGTCACATACACATATTAGTGCAGTGAAATTAATTTGCCAGCAGCGGTACAATCAAAAAAGAACACACAATACACAATAAGATTTAACACAAACATTCACCACAGCATTCTTCACTGTGGAGGAAGGCACAAAGTACAGTCTCCATTGTTCACCCTTGGTCGGGGCCATAAACCTCTGCCGTCATCGCTACGGGCGACCGAATGTACAGGCCCTCTCGTCGGGGCGGTCGAACACAATCCGCGGCTTGGAGGTCCCGCATCGGCGCTTTCCTACCGGAGACCGCGGCTTCAGGATGTTGCAGGCCACAGGCTGGCGGTCGGAGCTCTTCTCTGGCTGTCCCCAGTGAGGTAACCTAGGCTCCGGATGGTAAGTCCACGCTGCGCCCACGGTTAGAAGCTCCGCAGACCGCGGCTTCAGGATGTAACAGTCCATGGGCCAGCGATCGGAGCACTCCCATCTGGCGACCCCGTCAAGGGCTCGCCCGCTCCGCGATGAAAAGTCCACGCTGCTCACGCTGCTGAAACTCTGGGCCCGACTCCGGGAAAGGCCGCTCCAATCCAAGCTGTTAGGCCGCGAGGGACGCGACATGGAAAAAGTCGCCTCTCCGTGGAGGAGGCGACCGAAAGCGGTTCCCCCTACACAAGACACTAAAACAAACATTTGGACACACTGAAAAAACCAAAAAAGTAGAAATAACAAACACGCTGCTGGCAGGGCAGCCTTCTCGCAGCGCCCCCACTGACCCTGCTCAAGATTCCAGCATCTGCAGTCTCTTCATTCTTCAATGGGCTGCTTTGATGTGGATGGTTGAGCATTTTGGTAGCTGTTCGAACGGCATAGATGCAGGCAAGTGCACAGTATTCCATTATCCGTCTGAATTGCTCTTTGTAGATGTTGGAAAGGCTTTGGAGTGTTGGAAGTCATTCCTTACAGAATACCAAGTCTCTGACCTGCTCGTGTAGCCATGGTTCTTGCGTGGCTGGTCCAGTTATGTTTTGGACAGTAGCAGCATCCAGGATTCTGACTTCAACTATCTTCAACTACCCCACCTCACTCATTGGAGATGGTCATTACTAGTAAGATTAAACGAGAACTTACCAGTTTGAAGTTTGATCGTTATTTTATGAGGAGTAACGTTGAGGGATTACGTGAAGAACCCCGCCAGGACGCATGCGTGTCATTCTTCAAAGCAGCGGTGTGAAATCACAGATAACTGTAATGACTAAACATAGTAAGATTAGAGAAGAGATACCAGTTGAGTATATGATCAAGGGTGGGAGCGGAGGGCACGTAATCCCTCAACGTTACTCCTCATAAAATAACGATCAAACTTCAAACTGGTAAGTTCTCGTTTAATCCTACTATTTTACTTCGGAGTCACGTGAGTGACTACGTGAAGATTTTAAAGCTCTGTGATTTCATGCCGTGGAAACGAGTCCATGCATCACATCTGCCTTGATTATGGGGAGAATAGTGTTAACATCATTAGACATCAATACGATATTGAAAAACCCATCGATAAATATATTAACACCAAATTATAGCCCCTATTTATGGGGTAAATTATATTACAGAATTTAAAATTGTTTCTGGAAATGTTCCAAGTTCAATGACTGGTTTGTTATAAAATCGTTGGAAAGTTTTCTCCGTTGACCATCCTGCTGTCTTGAGGATTTGGTCCATAGGAACATCCAACTTCATAGCTGCCGATGTAGCTGCAGCCCTGGTGGAGTGAGATTAAAAAATGCCAGTCTCTACTCCAGCCTTTATTAGGAACTGTTTTAGCCATCTAGAGATGGTCTGGACTGTCACTGTTTTGAGTGGCTGTTTGTAGCTGATTAAAAGTGACATTTCTTTCCCTCTGATGATCTTAGTATACTCCATCTATAGTAGTAAGTGTGTTACAATACAGAGACGATCATCTGTCGGGTAGGCCCTGAATTCTGTTTTTAGGCCTGCTGACCCCTGTCTGTTCTGTTTGACTAATTCATTGATGTGAAAAGTTAAATTTCCAGATGAAATAGTCATGTTGTCCAGCCTTAGTTTCTGTAGTGACTGGGCCCTTTGTGCTGTTTATTTATTTAGCGAATGCAAAGTCCTTTAGCCAAGCAGTTGCCTCTTGATCTGCTGTATGAAGGGTGACAAGTCCTCCTTTGAGTCTTTGTTGAGGGCATGCTTCAATGATGTGTTGCATTGTTTGCTGCTCTCCACAAGCACACCGTGGGGTTGGACTGCTGCCCCATTTGTGAAGGCTGGCCAAGCAGGGGCCATGTCCAGTCCTGAATCTATTCAGCGTCGTCCACTGCTTCCTTGGGAGATTGGTGCCAGGGACCGGTAGGGTGGGGTGTGACACCAGATGTTTATTTGGGACGTCCTTGGACTCCCATTCCTTTTTCTAAGCTGATTGGATGGTGAAATCAGCTGGTGGTGGGTTCTTCCAAATTGGTCGTCTAGATGGAAGTCGAGCAGTGGGTGGGTTGAAGATGTCCATGTGAATTGGCAGGTGAGGGGAGTATTTGGTCTTTTGGAGCATCCTTTGAGTGAGGACTACTCGCCGGATGTGTGGAGGGGCTATGTTGGATAGGACAGGGAGCCAGGGGAGTGGTGTTGAGTGGATTGTTCCTGTGATGATCCTCATTGTTGAGTTCAATTGGGTGTCCACATGGTGTGTGTGGGATGACCTGGACCAAATGGGGGCACAATATTCGGCTGAAGGAAATGCAAGGGCTAGTGTTGAAATGCGCAGTGTGGGGGCTGCTGCCCCCCACTTTGAGCCAGCAAGCTTACTGAGGAGATTGTTTCTGGACTTCACCTTAGCTGCTGTGACCAAGGCCATCAGCATGACTGTTTTCATAGTCAGTTTCTGTAGGGACAGAGCTGTAGCTGGAGACCAGTTTCTTAACGGCAGATGGCACAATGGGCTAAGTGTTCGGCTGACAACCGGAAGGTAGCTGGTTCGAATCCCGCTTGGAGTGCATACTGTTGTTGTGTCCTTGGGCAAGACACTTCACCCACCTTTGCCTGTGTGTGTGGATGTAATTATGTGAAGCACTTTAGGGTCAATGCAAGTTGACTAAAAATGTGCTATATAAATAAAGAAATTTTAATTTTAATTTAACATGGTCAGTAAAATGCTCACATCCCATATTTGGGAGTACCTGGTTCTTGGGGGATTAACATTAAAAATGCCCCTCATGAGTTTGGTTACCAGGGTGTGTCCCAACAGAATGCCGCTCTGTTCCTTGCCACAGGTATGTTGACAGAGCACTTCTGGCGCAGTTGATGGCACTATGACTGAGCCTCTCATCGTGATGGAGGCTTGCCGGGAATTCCAGAACAGACGGGGTGTTCATAGATCTGTGGGTGATGTTTATTGTTGTGACAGTACTTCCCATTTCTTGATGACACCAAGTACTGTTTTTTGGTGGACTGTCTGTGGGCCGCTGAAATAATATCCACTGTTCGGTCCGTCAGTCCCAGGTGTAGTAGAGGTGCTTTCAAACTCTACAAATTAATAGGTTTATATAATTATGACATGGGTAACTTCCCCTTGTTGCGGGATGAACCAGTAAATTAGGTCTATGATGGATGGTGATGCATGGTTCTAATACAATGTCGAGTATCACCGGGACCCATGGTTGAGTAGGCCAATCGGGTACTATCAAAATACCAGACGCGGAGTCTTGCTGTATATTCCTAAATACCCGACTGATGAGGCAGAAAGGAGGGAATGCATAAATAAACAATCCCCCAATGCAGCGAAAATGCATCTGTTGCCACTGCCCCAGGTTCTGGTTCCCATGAACATAATTCGATAACTGGTGTGAGCCTGGATGCGAATAGGTCGATATCTGGTGTTCCATACCGTGCTGTAATTTCAGCAAATACATTTTTATCCAACATCCATTCAGTGTTTTCATTGAATTTGCGTGACCTGTTGTCTGCCACTAAATTTAGTTTACCTGGTAAGTAGGTAGCTGATATCCAAATATCTCTCTGGATACACTATTGCCAAATTGTGTTGGCCAGATTGTCACATAATGTCGATTTGTTTCCACCCATATGGCTGATATATGCTACCACGGTGGTGTTGTCAATTTGTAGTCTAACATGCTGGTGATATAACCCAGAACAATATGACTTAAGGCCATGGAATGCACTTAACATTCCCAGGTAGTTTATGCCCAGTGTTTGTAATAATGATGCCTCCTGTGCATTCCATCTCCCCCACAGCTGGAGATGGAATTGGTAGCACCCCATCCAAGTGCACTGGCATCAGTTTGTAGTTCCATAGACGGGTAGCTGATAATGTTTGGATTGGAACAATGCCTAATGTTATCTTTCCACCATTTTAGTTCCATTATGGCCTCTGTTGGTAGCTTCATTGGTCTGTCAAAATGACCACCATAATTTTTGAGTGCTCGTATTTTAGCCCTCTGTAATTTTTGATAATGTAAAGGTCCGATTTGTGTGGCTGGAAACGCAGCCACTATTATGCCAATTATTTTTGCTACCATTCTGATGGATGGTTTTGTGATGTCAATGATTTTGCTGCAAGCCTCCATTAAGGCTGTAACCTTTTCTTTCGGCAAAGTCACTGACATGTGAACTGAGTTAAGGGTGAACCCCAGATGATCCATTGTGTTAAATAACATCTGTGATCATCTCTAATGGGTACTGTATGGTAAGCATCTTTTAAATCGATGCTTGCCATGTAGTATCCCAGGAAATTAATTGTTTAGCAGTAACAAAGGTTTCCATTTAGTAATTAATATATAGTACGAAAGTATTCAAATGAGTCAAATCTATGATGGTGCGGCAACCACCATCTTGTTTATGATAAAGATTTCGGACACGAATTCCTGTAATTCGTGTTGGGTTTCCTCTATTACTCCTTTTTTATATGGCCACTGTAGTTCAGCATGCGCTCTTGATTTTTCTTTGCCTGTAAGCACGAACATTCGGTTCGGTACATGCTGAACTGGAGGATTATGTTTTTGTATAAATTCTATGGTATAACCATATACGTCTGAAAATACAAGTGTCGGTAGTTAATTTATTCCATGCATCCAGATAGAATTGTAATCTCCCACCAACCTCGTAAGGAACCAGATCCACCTACCTCCATGGTTACTATTGGTAGGTTTGTTACTTTTTCTGCATCCTCCGTGGACGTTGAGGCGCCGGTGTCTGGATCTGTAGTTGGGTCGGTGTTGAGGGTTAGCGCATTCCCCAGGAAGGCCGGTCTGGGCCATGGCCTAAAAAGACCGATGTTGAGTGTTCCTGGCCTTTGAGCTTTCACCAGTTTGTCTTGGCCGACTGGTGGTGCGTAGGGGTGCTTTTTCTGGCCCACGTAGTTTTTAGACGTTGCTTTAATGAGCCCCAGGGTTTTACCCTCTTCGTCAAGTTCTTTTACCTGTTTTGATAAGTTGCCTCCAAATAGTAATATTGGTGGTTTGGAGGTTCCAGGTTTGCATAGGCCTGCAAATTAGGGTCTAAAGCCGGTTGGATGGCATTTCTTCCTAATGCTGTTTACTCGTATTGGTAGTTGCAAAATAAAGCCAGTGCATCCTGGTGATCTTGTGTCATGTCTTTTTTGTTTATTGTGCGGGTGAAAACCGTAATTCCCGCTGTTAGGACTTTCAGAACTTTCTGTAGTTTCAAGTCCCTGGCTCTGATTGAGGCTCCGACATGTTTTCAAATACACTGGTTGACACTGGGAACATTCAGTGTTTTGCAGTTCCATGGTGGTAAGTGTCTTGCTGTGGTGTCCAATAATGCCTGTCCTTATAGCTGGTTGAATGACAAGTAGTTGATACTTGCAGCTATTTTAGGTTTCAGGTTTTGGCCAGTTTGGTCGGGTTGAATAAACTGGGACACCATATCCAATAGGTTTTCTTGCACCCCATGTGCACTAGGGGTATGTTCTGCACCCCTCTTCAGGGTCAGCCCAGAATTGACCCCCTGTACTCCCCACTGATGAGGGAGAAACACTGTGCAGCCCTACAAGAGGTACTGCTGTAGGACTTACTAGCTGCCCACTGTGACTAGTCTCCATCTCCCAGAGCCTGTCACTTTGGAGTACTTGCTCCAACAGCCGCTCCAAATGGCTCCAATGCTCTCGGGCACTGGCCACTCGCGGCTGCTCCAGTTCCTGCAGCCGTTCCAACAGGCTCCAATGCTCACGGGCACTGGCCGCTCGCGGCTGCTCCTGAAGTCGCTCCTGCTCCAGTTCCTGCAGCCGCTCCAACCGGCTCCAATGCTCACGGGCACTGGCCGTCGCGGCTGCTCCTGAAGTCGCTCCTGCTCCAGTTCCTGCAGCCGCTCCAACCGGCTCCAATGCTCATGGGCACTGGCCGTCGCGGCTGCTCTTGTTCCCCGCTCCCAGCCGCTCCAACCGGCTCCAATGCGCACGGGCACTGGCCGCTCGTGGCTGCTCCTGAAGCCGCTCCAACCGGCCCCAATGCTCACGGGCACAGGCCGCTCGCGGCTATTCAGAGTCGGATTCATCGGAGTCAATGACTCTGTTAGTTTTTTGCTTCGCTCTACCGCCCGGCCGTGGCCGGTGCGGAAGCGAAGTCGGGCACAGCTGTTCCCATTTCGGGAGATTGGCGTGCCGTTGGCTGCTGCTGCTGGCTGCCCGCAACTCCGCGGTTCTCCCCCGCCAGCTTTTTCGCAGCCTTCGTGGATCTGGTCCATGTCTCCACCTGTAAGGTAAGTGGAAGGAACGCAGAGTCTCCTTACCTGCTGTTCCCGGCTTTCAAATTCTGCCGCTAAGGGGAACGTCGTTCCCCCTGCTGTGACTTGTTGCAATGCGTGTAGCGATATGACACGCATGCGTCCTGGCGGGGTTCTTCACGTAGTCACTCGCGTGACTCCGAAGTAAAATTGTCATTTATTGTGGCATGCATTATTTGCCCTTGCACATCCCATTTTTAAATGATTGAAAGATACAGTATTGACACAGAGGGAGGGGGGGTATATTCCCTAATAAAGTGTTTCATATATTACTGAGCAAATGCAATTCATTGCACAGATGTGAGTAAGGTCGTGGATAGATCATGTAAAAGGATAAAACCCCAGCAGTTTTTCAATGTGGTTTGGAAAGGACAAAACGATTTCCTAAGAATTGTAAATCTAGCCATTCTGTAAGATGAGAACATAAGAAAATCAGAGCAGGAGATGGGCACGGTCCCTCAAGGCTACCCTACCATTTAGTACAGACAAGGGCTGATCTGCCCTAAGCTTCATCTCCTCTACCATGAAGGGTCTGGATGTTCTGGTACAGAAATTATTAATGGCTGATACACTGGTACAAAAATTAATTTGAAAGACCGGCAGAAATCTTCCCTTCCCTTCTGCTTACATTCCTTCTTGTAGCCTCACAATTCGCAACTCTTCAATATTTTTGTCTGACACTTTTTTCCATTTCTGGCCTTTGTCCAACCATCTGCCTATCACCCCCCCCCCCCCCCCCCCCCAACCACCCCCACACACCCCCCCCCCCCCCCCCCGCCTGTGTTCACCTAATACCTGCCATACTTTGTCCTGCCCCTCCTCTCTTATAGCTTTCTTCACTGCTCCCCCCCTCACCCCCTCTCCCCACCCCCTCAGCCTCCCACAATATCTGAAGAAGAATCCAGACCCGAAATGTCACTTCCCCACTTTCTCCAGAGATGCTGCCTGACCCACTGAGTTACTCCAGTACTTTGTGTGTTTTGTTTTGAGGACCAGCATCTGCAGTTCCTTGTTTCTACAGTAGAAAGCTACTGTTTGTTGCAATTGAAAAAGAGGGAAGATAATGCTTGGTTGCAGAGATTTGACTATGACTTTCTATAAGTCGGTTTGGTTGGCTATATCTGCACCCATATTGAACACAGTCCCTCATACACTATATGCGGTCCTTGGAAGAGGTACACCACAGGCCTGCCAGAATGCTTCCAGGGTTCAATAAAATAAATCATGAGGAGAAATTGTACTTACCAAGCTGATGTTCCCATGAGGTTAAGAATTGACTGATGGTTTAATTGAGTATACAGAGATTAGACTGTGGTTTGATCAAAGAAATGCATGTTGCTTCCACCTGATAAGGCTCCAAGCAAGGCTGTGAAATATTTGCTCAGCAGACTAATTACTTTTCCACGTCAGAACTGTGGGCTCTGATTGTGTCCTGGAGAGGCACATCAACAGGGATGGACCTGCATGGATATGGGCCAAGGATAGGTGGGAATCAAGGGAGTGATCGGTGGCAGTATCATCCTCACAGATAAAGAAGACTGTTGTTTTTTCCAGTCCCTTAATAAGGAACCTCCAGATTCAGGGACAGTTTCTTCCCAGCTGTTGTCAAGCAACTGAACCGGCCATTCTGAGGCTATGGCCTCTGGTCCTAGACTCTCCCACTAGTGGAAACATCTGCTCCACATCCACTTTATCCAGTCCTTTCACAATTCGGTAATTTTCAATGCCGTTCCCCCTCATCCTTCGAAACTCCAGTAAGTACAGGCCCAGTGCCGTCAAACACTCATGATATGTTAACCCACTCATTCCTGGGATCATTTTCGTAAACCTCCTCTGGACCTTCTCCAATCCCAACACATCCTTCCTCAGATATGGGGCCCAAAACTGCTCACAATACTCCAAATGCGGTCTGATCAGCGCTTCAACATTACATCCTTGTTTTCGTATTCCAATCCTCTTGACATAAATGCTCGCATAAATTATGTACCTGTGACTGTGATCCCTTTGCATCTAGAGCAGAATCATTCCATGTCTTGCTTGAAAGTGACCGAGCAATGCATCAAGGATCAAGACGTGTGCAACAGGCATTTAACTCCTCAGAAGAAGGCGTGTCCTCAAGCCCGCAAGCAATGCAACCTTGAGGATTGTCACAGAGCCATTCGATCCTTTTACACCAAGATCTCGCCAGACCTCGCTCAGATGTTAGTGTTCTGTGGGTGCAATCCATCCGATGACCTTTGTCTGCAGGCAAAGGAAACCCTTCACAACAACACCTGTGCCAATTACATGGACACCGTACCTACGTGCCTACATCTGAGGGAGAAGTGCCTCGCCGAGGATGTTTGCAGGTTAGTTCACCTTTAAAGGGTATCTGTCCAGGACGTTACTGAATGTGGCCTCAAATGTGGAATGAAAACAGCAGGTGCCCAGTTCAGTAGCATTTGTGAAAAAAAAAAGTCATATTCCAGTTACAATTACTTTTCATCAGAGTGTGATGAAAGGTCACCAAGGTGAAACATAGCAAAGACACAATATGTTAGAGTAACTCAGCGGGTCAGCCATCAAAGATATTCCCTTTGTTCTCCTCATAATACCTGAATTAGGGGGTATTAGCCACAGGGAGAGGTTGGACACTCAGATTATTTTCTCTAGAGTGCACGAGGTTGTGGGGAAACCTGATAGAAGTTTATACAATTATGAGAGACATAGATAGAGTAGTCAGCCAACACCTTTTATTCCCAAGATTGAACTATCAAATACTAGTGAGCATAACTTTAAAGGGAGAGGGGCAAAGTTTAAAGCAGATGTTGTGGGGAAGATTGTTTGCACAGAGATTAGTGAATCCTTGGAATGCACTGAAGGGATGGTGGTGGAGACAAATACGGCATTTAAGAGACTATTGGATAGGCACATGGATATACAGGGATAGGAAGGATATGGATTATGTGCAGCCAGATAAGAGTTGATCTTGGCATCATGTTTGGCACAGACATTGTGGGCTGAAGGGCCTGTTCCTGTGCTCTACTGTTCTATACACTATGCTCTATGCACAATGCTCTATGCACTATGTATAGTGCTCTATGCACTATGCACAATACTCTATGCACTATGTATAATGCTCTATGCTCTATGCACTATGTTCTATGCTTTATGCTCTATGCACTATGCAATATGCACTATGCACCATGCTCTATGCACTATGCTCTATGTTCTATGCTAATATGCACTATGCTCTATGCACTATGGTTTATGCACTATGCACTATGCACCATGCTCTATGCACTATGCTCTATGCACTATGCTCTATGTTCTATGCTAATATGCACTATGCTCTATGCACTATGCACCATGGTTTATGCACTATGCACTATGCTCTATGCACTATGCATTATGCACTATGGTCTATGCACTATGCACTATGCTCTATGCCCTATGCTCTATGCACTATAGTCTATGCACTATGCACTATGCTCTATGCACTATGCACTATAGTCTATGCACCATGCACTATGTTCTATAAGCATGTCATTTGTGCTTACAGATCAAGATATGAATTGTTTCAAGTAAAGTGTTGGGGCCATTTGATGGGAATGTGCAGTCAAGAATATGATCCGAGCTGCCTTTCAGGGCTCAGCTGGAATGAATGGACCTGCAAGGCTGATGCAGAGTGCATGGCGGCATACATCAGTACCCGAGGCACTCTTCTTCAGGTCCAATGTACGTGCAATGGCATCACGAGAGATGACCAACCGTTTTGTGAACTATTCCAGCACATGCTAAATCATCAAGTGTGTTTCAGTAAGTCATACTGTAATTATTTCTACAGTTCCATGACCATTCCATCCCTCCCTCTTGAAGTTGTTGCCACGACAGTGTATTCACAGATCCATGTTATGAGGAACAACAGTGTATTAGTTAAAGGTACACAAAAATGCTGGAGAAACTCAGCGGGTGCAGCAGCATCTATGGAGCGAAGGAAATGGATAACGTTTCGGGCCGAAACAGTGTATTAGTTAATATGTTTGCAGAAACCATTTCTGATGAAAAGAGAAAGGTAGGAATCATTTGTCCAATTTAGGTTTCTATTTGATAGTTTTCAGTGCATATTCAGCTTAAAATGCCCATCAATGAAATTTAGCCACTGATTGGGAGTCAAAAACAAAAGATTACAATACATTTAAGAATTTAGTTTACTTTACAAATACAGCGTGGAAAATTCAGCCCACTTAGTTCACTCTGACCATGGATCATTGATCATATGTACATAAGTTCTATGTTATCCCACTTTTGCATCAGAGTAATTTACAGACTTTACATAGAAACATAGATACATAGACAATAGATGCAAGAGTAGGCCATTCGGCCCTTTGAGCCAGCTCCGCCATTCAATGTGATTATGGCTGATCATCCACAATCAGTACCTCGTTCCTGCCTTCTCCCCATACCACTTGATTCCGCTAGCCCTAAGAGCTCTATCTAACTCTCTTTTGAATGCATCCAGTGAATTGGCCTCCACTGCCTTCTGAGGAAGAGAATTCCAGAAATTCACAACTCTGTGTGAAACTCAGAGCTCCCGTGGATTTTGAAGTAACAGCAACAAAGAGAAGCAGGAGAAAGCACTGATTAGCTCTAGCCCAAGTGGGAGGAGAGTTAGAAGTGAGTCAGAGGCGGAAAACAGTTTAAAACTGAGGAATTGGGTTTGTAAATTGGTAAATTAGGCAATTTATCGGTCAATATAAGCAAGACGGCCCTAAGTGTGCGGCAGTGAGGGAGCGGCCTTGTGAGTCTTCGGCGAGGAGGCTGAGGAGAGGACATAAAGTGTGACAGGATGGAACGCGGTGAACACATGTCGGGGCAGATGAGACAGTGTGAGGTTTGCAGAATGTGGGATCCCAGGGACACGGATGGAGCCTCTGGCTGCTACAACTGTGGCAAGTGCGTCCAGCTTCAGCTCCTAAAGGACCGTGTTGGGGCACTGGAGAAGCAGCAGGATGACCTCAGGGCCATCCGGGAAAATGAGAGTTTCCTGGACAGGACCTACAGTGAGGTAGTCACGCCGAGGTTACGGGAAGAACCAAGGTGTGTGACGGAGTGAAAGGGTGGAAATCGTGGAGTGCAGAAGACTCAGGTGGCTGTGCCTAATGAAAACAGGTACGCCCTCTTGGGAACTGTCTGGGGAGACGATGTTTCCAGTCCGAGTGGCGGACACGCAGTGGCTCCAATCCAAATAATCCAATTGTTTATTGTCTATTGAAAACGTTTATCCTCATCTCAGTTCCAAATGGCCAACCCCTTATTCTTATACCGTGGCCGCTGGTTCTGGACTCCCCCAACATCGGGAACATGGTTCCTGCATCTAGCGTGTCCAATCACACAATAATTTTATATGTTTCTATAAGATTCTCTCACATCCTTCTAAATTCACATGAATAGACTTTAGACTTTAGAGATACAGTGGGAAAACAAGCCCTTCCGCCACCGAATCCCCCCCCCCCCCCCTCCCCACCACCACCAATCACCGATCATCCCTTACACTAACACTAACCTAACACTAACACAGTAGGATCATTTTTTACAACTTACTGGAGCCAATTAACCTCCAAACCTACATGTGTTTGGAATGTGGGAGGAAACTGGAGCACCTGGAAAAAACACACCTGGTCAGAAACTACAAACACAGTACAGGCAGCACCCGAGGTCAGGATCAAATCCAGGTCTCTGGTGCTGTGAGGCTGTGCCACTGTGACCTGACAGGAACGGTAACAATCCACGTAGAGGCACAAGTGAGTATTAGATAAAGCGGGTGTTTTGGGTGACTGGAAACTCATAAGGTCATAGTGATAGGAGAAGAATTAGGCCATTCGGCCTATCAAGTCTACTCCGTCATTCAATCATGGCTGATCTATCTCTCCCTCCCAACCCCACTTTCTTGCTTTCTCCCCATAACCCCTGACACCCGTACTAATCAAGAATCCATCTATCTCTACCTTAAAAATATCGATTGAGTTGTCCTCCACAGTCTTCTGCGGCAAGAAATTCCACAGATTCACCACCATCTGACTAAAGAAGTTTCTTCTCAACTCCTTCCTAAAGGAGCGTCCTTTAAATCTGAGGCTATGACCTCTAGTTCTGGACTCACCCACTAGTGGAAACATCCTCACCACATCCAATCCATCCAAGCCTTTCACTATTTACATTCCAATGAGGTCCCCCTCATTATTCTAAACTCTGGCAAATACAAGCCCAGTGCCGTCAAATGCTCAGCTCCTTCAATAGAACAGGTGACATGTTTTAAAAACTTAAAACATTGAACATTAATTATGAACATTTAAATTAAGTAAATTAATTACGAAAATTAGTAAATGTACTTACCTGGGTCCCATTTCCTCACCATTGTAAAGAGTGGCCCATTATGAGAGGTATAGATAGGGTAGACAGTCAGAACCTTTTTCCCAGGGTGGAAATGTCCAACACTAGAGGGCATAGCTATAAGGTGAGCGGGAGAAAGTTTAATGGGGATGTGCAGAATTCTTTACTCAAAAAGAACTTAAGTTTATTATTGTCAGTTTAGTTTTGTTTATTAATGCCATGTGGTCACCGAGGTACAATGAAAAGCTTTGTTGTGTGCTATCCAGTCAAATGATTATGATTACATAGAAACATAGAAAATAGGTGCAGGAGGAGGCCATTCGGCCCTTCGAGCCAGCAGGAGGAGGCCATTCGGCCCTTCGAGCCATTCATTGTGATCATGGCTGACCGTGCCTGCCTTCTCCCTATATCCCTTGACTCCACTAGCCCCTAGAGCTGTATCTAACTCTCTCTTAAATCCATCCAGTGACTTGGCCTCCACTGCCCTCTGTGGCAGGGAATTCCATAAATTCACAACTCTCTGGGTGAAAAAGTTTTTTCTCACCTCAGTCTTAAATGACCTCCCCTTTATTCTAAGACAGTGGCCCCTGGTTTTGGACTCGCCCCACATTGGGACATTTTTTCCTGCATCTAGCTTGTCCAGTCCTTTTATAATTGTATATGTTTCTATAAGATCCCCCCCATCCTTCTAAACTCCAGTGAATACAAGCCTAGTCTTTTCAATCTTTCCTCATATGACAGTCCCGCCATCCCAGGGATCAATCTCGTGAACCTACGCTGCACTGCCTCAATCATAATGCCCCTGTCCCACTTAGGAAACCTGAATGGAAACCTCTGGAGACTTTGCACCCCACCCAAGGTTTCCGTGCGGTTCCCGGAGGTTGCAGGTGGATGCCAGTGGAAGCAGGTAGGGAGACTGACAAAAACCTCCGGGAACCGCACGGAAACCTTGGGTGGGGCACAAAGTCTCCAGAGGTTTCCGTTCAGGTTTCCTAAGTGGGACAGGGGCATTAGGATGTCCTTCCTCAAATTAGGAGACCTAAACTGTACACAATACTCTACATGTGGTCTCACCAGAGCCCTATACAACTGCAGAAGAACCTCTTTACTCCTATACTGAAATCCTCTTGTTATGAATCTTGTTATGATTATAGTCAAACCGTCCACAGCGTACAGATAAAAGATAAATAAGACAACATTTAGTGTAAGGAATGCTGCTGTTGAAATAAAGATTTAAAGGAGTGAAGTGATTGTAATGAATGATAGCAGAGCCACTTCTGGGACCAGCACACAAAGAGTCGCCTGGCTTCAGCACCTTCCTAGTTACGCCAGCCTTGGTTGTGAATGATTACCAAATATCCTTGCAATTTTCTGCCATTCAAACCATTGAATCCATAAGAAACACTGTAGGACTAACTCAGGCGGTCCTGTGATAGAGCAAGGGATGAATATTCTTTTAGTTCATCATGAGATAACATTCTTTCCATTCACAATATAATAACTTCCATTCTAAAGAAAATGAGAATCTGTTCTGTCACGGGAATGGCTGAACATGCTGACAATAAAAATATAGCCATTCCGTGTGATGTAATCATTGCATCAAGTATACCCAGTGAATTGCTGCCAGGTTAAAGCAATTGCTGCAACTTAAAGAGGTGATAGAGGATCCCTGTATTACCACAATAAGATCATTCCAATTTTCATGTCAACTTTTTTTGTCAAAATGTTTCTTGTTCTTCTTCTTGCGTATGGCGTGCACAGCCTAAAGTTGTAGGACAACTTGTACTATTTGATCTTACTTGATTGTGCACGCCAGGTTGATTGCATTCGTTGAAACAGGGCGGACCCAGGTTGCAATCTCCCACCCCAAAATGTTTCTTGTTGCTGCTTTATAAGTCTTTGGTTTGGCCACAGTTGAAGAATTGCTTACAGTTCCGGTCACCCCAATCCAGGAAGGATGTGGAGGCTTTGGAGAGAGTGCACAAGAGATTTGCCTGAATACTGCCTGGATTAGAGTGTATTAGCTACAGGGAGAGGTTGCACAAATTTGGATTGTTCTCTGGAGCATTAGAGTCTGAGGGGATAGCAGTATATAGGGAAGGCAGGGACATGCGGGCAGGGGAGGCAGAGCCTCACCTGTCATACTCCCCATGAAAATAGCTGTGAAGAAAAGTAAAGGAAAATAATAATAAAATAAAATAAATATTAAGATTTTTCCACTGATCTGCATTATAAATGTCATTTCTATATGAATCTGATCATTTTTATAGTCAAAATTGCCAGATTTTCACAGCTGCTGCAAATACAGGGAGAGATGAGAGGTGAGGCAGCGATGAACTGAGCCTCCCCTCTGATTGCGCAACCCCTTAGAAACTGCATGGAGCGCGGGCAATAAGCGTGTGCCTGTTACCATCTCTATGTATGTCACCAATGTAATGTTTGTAAACCCCTTCATTATATGTCCTTACCTTCCATAGTCCAAGTAGCTTATTTCACATATAAATATATTAAATTTGTGCTCGCTGGTCTCACAGAAAAAGCACTAGGGGAGGCAGCGATCACATCTGCCTCACAAGGGGGCATGTCTTGAGCCTAGTGGAGGAAGAGCGAGCGTCAATTGCGTAGGCTCAGCCCACGTAATTGACGTTACCTCACTCTCCCTCCATGTTAGCTAGCTTCAGCAGTCGGGGAGCGCAGCGACCTGGGGCTGCCCTTAGTGTTGTTACTGGTTAGATCCCTCGAATTGTCAGAGCCGAGACATCACTGGGCCGCCGTGAAGAAGGGTGCAATGGTGCAGGCGGGGGTTCAGCGCCGGTCAGAATGGGACGGCAGTAGGGGGATAAAAAAGGAAAGAGGAGAGAGAGAGAGAGAGAGAGAGATAGAGAGAGAATAGAGAGAGAAGAGAGAGAGAGAGAGAGAGAGAGAGAGAGAGGAGAGAGTAAGAGAGAGATGAGAGAGAGAGAGAGAGAGAGAGAGGAGAGAGAGAGAGAGAGAAGGAGAGAGAGAGATAGAGAGGAGAGAGAGGAGAGAGAGAAGGAGATAGAGAGAAATAGAGAGAGAGAGAGAGAGAGAGAGGGATGGAGAGAGAGAGAGAGAGAGAGAAGGAGAGAGAGAGAAAGAGAAAGAGAGCGAGAGAGAGAGAGAGAGAGAAGAGACAGAGAGAGAGAGAGAGAGAGAGAGATGAGAGAGATAGATAGAGAGAGAGAGAGTAAGCGAGAAGAGAGAGGAGAGAGAGAGAGGAGAGAGAGAGAGAGACGCGATAAGAGAGCGAGAGAGCGAAGCGAGAGAGAGAGAGATAGAGCTCGCGATAGAGCGAGATGATAGATATCGCTCTCTCTATCTCTCGCTCTCCTATCCGCTCTCTCTCTCCTCTCTCTCTCCCCTCTCTCTCACTCTCTCTCCCCTCTCTCTCCTCTCTCTCCCCTCTCTCTATCTCTCTCTCTCTCTCTCTCTCTCTCTCTCTCTCTCTCTCTCTCTCTCTCTCTCCTCCCCAGCCATTGACCTCACCGCTCGTCACTGAGGGAAGTTATATACATGGATAGGAATGATTTAGAGATGTATGGGCCAAGCATGGGCAAATGGGATTAGCTTGTCATTCCCATCTTGGCATTGTTCAGTTGGGCCGAAGGGCCTGTTTCCGTGCTGTATGACTGACTCTGACGCTATTGAACATTATAAGAGGCACAGCTAGGGTCTAACCATCCACATTGTAACTTATTTTAGAGATACAGCATAGAAATAGGTCCTTTGGCCCATGCTAAACATCGATCACCCACTGGTCTTATGTTATCCCACTTTCTCATCCACTCCCTACACACTAGGGGCAATTTATCGGGGCCAATTAGCCTACAAACCACATGATATGGAAGAAGACTGGAGCACTCCAGGGAAACTCATGAGATCACAGGTAGAACATGCAAACTCTGCACAGACAGCACCCACTGTCAGGATCGAACATGGGGGCTCTACGAGCTGCACCATGGTGCCGCCCACTGATACAGCAGGGCAGCATGAAAGTTCCGTAAGGGCAATATGATGAAGAGTAAGAACTAAATGTCACCAGTACAAAATATAGTCTGCCGGTTTTCCATCAAGATATGCAGCTTGACCCATTGAGTTCCTCCAGCAGTCTATTTTTCAGTAAGAAAGAAAACTAATATTTTTGGATAGGCATATGGATATGCAGGGAATTAAGTGATTATGGATTATACATAGGCAGGGCATCATGGTGGATCAGCGGTAGAGTTGCTGCCTTGCAGCGCCATAGACCTGGGTTCCATTCTGACTAAGGGTGCTGTTTGTATGGAGTTCGTATGTTCTCCCTGTGACCTGCGTGGGTTTCCTCCGGGTGCCCCGGAATCCTCCCACACTCCAAAGACGTACAGGTTTGTAGGTTAGTTGGCTTCGGCAAAATTGTAAATTGTCCCTAGTGTGTGTAGGTTAGTGCCAGTGTATCGGGGCTGGTCGGCGTGGACTCGGTGGGCCAAATAACCTGTTTCCGCACTGTATGTCTAACTAAACTAAACCAAAGATAAGAGATGGTCTTTCGACACAGACATTATGGGCTGTAGTGATTGACAATTTGTCAATGTCAGTGCCTGACATTTTGGTTTGATCACTTGTACATGCTGTACAGTCCTAAATTCTATGTTTCATGTTTTATATTTCCTATAAACAGTTTCATTTGAACTCAACTAGTTATTAGAGGAAGGAGACATTGCATCATAGTCATAGAGTCATAGAGTGATACAGCGTGGAAACAGGCCCTTTGGCCCAACTTGCCTACACCGGCCAACAATGTCCCTGCTACACTCGTCCCACTTGCCTGCGCTTGGTCCATATCCCTCCAAACCTGTCCTATCCATGTATCTGTCTAACTCGTTCTTAAATGATGGGATAGTCCCATCCTCAACTACCTCCTCTGGCAGCTTGTTCCATACACCCACCACCCTTAGTGTGAAAAAGTTACCCTTCAGATTCCTATTAAATCTTTTCCCCTTCACCTTGAACCTATGTCCTCTGGTCCTAGATTCCCCTACTCTGGGCAAGAGACTCTATGCATCTACCCGATCTATTCCTCGCATGATTTTGTACACTTCTATAAGATCCTCCATCATCCTCCTGCGTTCCACGGAATAGAGACCCAGCCTACTCAACCTCTCTCTATAGCTCACACCCTCTAGTCCTGGCAACACCTTGTAAATCTTTTCTGAATCCATTCAAGCTTGACAATATCTTTCCTATAATATGGTGCCCAGAACACAATATTCTAAATGCGGTCTCATCAACTTCTTATACAACTGCAACATGACCTCTCAACTTCTACTCTGACTGATGAAAACCAAAGTGCCAAAAGCCTTTTTGACCAGCTTAACTACCTGTGACTCAACCTTCAAGGAACCATGCACCTGTACTCGTTGATCCCTCTGCTCTACAATACTACCCAGAGACCTACAATTTACTGCGTAGGTCCTGCCCTTGTTCGACGTCCCAAAATGCAACACCTCACACTTCTCCGTATTAAATTCCATCAACCATTCCTCCGCCCACCTGGCCAATCGATCCAGATCCTGCTGCAATCTTTCACAAGCATCTTCACTATCTGCAAAACCACTCACATTTGTATCATCAGCAAACCTGCTAATCTTGCCCTGTATGTTCTCATCCAAATCATTGATGTAGATGACAAACAGTAACGGGCCCAGCGCCGAACCCTGAGGCACACCACTAGTCACAGACATCCAGTCTGAGAAGCAACCTTCTACCATCACCCTCTGCTGCCTTCCATGCAGCCAATTTGCTTTCCATTCAGCTATCTCTCCTTGGATCCCATGCGATCTAACCTTCCAGAGTAGCCTACCATGCGGAACATTGTCGAATGCCTTACTGAAATCCATGTACACAACATCTACAGCTCTGCCCTCATCAACCTTTTTGGTCACATCTTCAAAAAAATCAATCAGATTTGTGAGACACGACCTCCCACATACAAAATCATGCTGACTATCCCTAACCAGCACTTACCCATCCAAATGTCTGTATAACCTATCCCCCATCTAGATGAACTCCAGACACTCTATGTGATCCAAAATCGTTGAACTTTAACGGCATGAAGGATGGTTAGATGTCAGAACATGCCAACTGCTGCTCGAACTGAGTAGTGCCAGAAGCAAGTGTTAATATAAACGTTATAGCGGGGTGGGGTTAATTATGCTAACTATGTGTGATTGGTTAACATGCATAGTCAATCTACACCCCAGAGTACTCTCTAGTAACTTTCCAACTACAGATGTTAAGCTCACCGACCTATAGTTCCCAGCATTTTCCCTGCAACCCTTCTTGAAAAGAGGCACAACATTTTCCATGCTCCAGTCTTCCGGTGTCTCTCCTGTATTTAAGGACGACTCGTAAATTTCAACCAGGGCTCCCGCAATTTCCTCTCCAGTTTCCCGCAATGTCCTCTGGAATCAAAAGTGGCATTTGAGTCAGTCTAAAAGGGTGAATGTTTCCTTATGCACAGGTTGGTTTCAACAGGCAAACAGCATCTAACTCAAGGGTCAGGGTGGAGCGAGAGGGGCTGATGTTACCAGAATAAGAACAGGACGGAGAAGGAAATGCTGGAAAGTATTTGATGGGGAAACCACTGCATCAGGTTAGAATGAGGAAGGTAAAGGAGGATTTAATAAATGCTTTGAATGGTTTATGGCAATCGGAAAGGATCCAGAAATATCTTGCAGATTATTCACGTTATTTTCCAGCACGTTATTCTGATGTAAAACATTTGGGGGCCATGGTTTATACACCAACAATCAAAAGTAAAAGGATATTTACTTGATAGGAACGGATTGTAGGGCTATTGATAAAGGGCAGGGGAATGGGACAGCTCTATCAAAAAGCTGACACGGTAACAAATGGCTTATTTCTGTTGTAAGGCTCAATGATTCTGCTACCTGATCCCTCTGACATTTATTTACGGTAATGCATTTTTCATATCAGAGTTTTAAAGTAAAAGCCATCATTGACGTTTCTTTGATCAATATCTCTTGCTATTTTGTTTTAGGCTTTTTTTTCCCCCAAATTATTTGCAGTGATATTATTATATAGCTTTCTTGTGGATGGAAAGAAATCCAATACTTCCATTAATACATTTCTACTTATCAATCAAGCACTTGTGAAATTAAGAATTAAGCTCGTGTAAGCACTTTAATTTCATGTGTCTGACATTTTGGTTAGATCAAATAATCGCTTTGTTTTAAATTATGTATATCAATAATCCTTGAAATTCAATAGATTGGAAAAAGTCATTATGCAAAATGAAGATGTAGCAATATAACAAAATCAGAAAAGTATTAGCCCAGCAGTTTTTTTTCTTTCCTTGCTTTAGCAAACTAAGATTTACTCAACTCCATGGTCACATTTTTAGTTTATCTTCTGCATCTAAACCAGAGGATATAAAGGGTCAGAGAAATGGTTGAATATTAAATCTATTCATCCCAGACCTAGCTTCTTGCTGATTGAATCCCCACACTCATTAATATTGTTTCTGTTTGATCATTTCCATAATTCTCTCTAAATCAATACGGAGGGGATATTTGTGGGAAATCTCGCAGTCTGTGACAGATGGGAAGTTAGAGTCGCAAAATGATCATCATGAACTTTATTCATCATAAATAAGGCAGGTCAGAAAGTCTGGACTTTATCTTGCACCAAATGTTAATCATATTATCCCTTTATCATGTATCTGTACACTGTGGATGGCTCAATTATAATCATGTATTGGCTTTCCACTGACGGGTTAGCACGCAACAAAAGCATTTCACTCTACCTCGGTGCACGAGACAATAAACAAAATGAAACTAAGCTACGATGAAGTGATGCCAGCAACGACTTGTTCCTGAATCAGATAATAATAATAATAATAATAATAATAATAATAAATACTTTATTGATCCCCTCAGGGAAATTCAGATGTCCAGAAGCCCCCAACCAACAAACCCACAGATTCAAAACGAACGCAGACAGAAAATACATAGAATACAATGTGGACACTACCTGAGAGCAATAAATACTTAAAAAGACCAATAATTAACAGTTAAAAATTAAAAATTGCAAAATGCATCCCCCTACAGCCTAGCGGTCCGAATTATAAAATCTAATGGCTGCAGGGGTGAAGGATCTCCTGAACCGCTCCGTTCTACAGGGCAGGGAGAGGAGCCGGTTGTTGTTCCGAGTGCTCTTTTGACTCTCCAGAATTACATGGAGGGGATGCCCGGGGTTTTTCAGGATGACCTGCACCTTGTGCCTCATACGCCTCTAAAGCACATCCATCCCAGAGTCTACTCTGCCCTCCAACACTGAGCTAGCTCGTTTAACCAGTTTGACCAGCTTCTTGTTGTTTTTTGCACTAATGCTGTTGCCCCAGCAGACAACAGCGTAGAAAATAACACTTGCAACCACAGTGTTATAAAACATGTGCAGCATATCATTACACACATTGAAGGATTTGAGCCTTCTGAGGAAAAAGAGTCTGCTCTGGCCTTTTTTGTAGAGGGAGTCAGAGTTGACAGACCAGTCCAGTTTGTTATCAAGGTGCACTCCAAGGTATTTATATGTCTGCACCACCTCAATGTCAGCCCCTGCAGCGTTGACCGGCTGAAGGGGGAGCTTGGACCTGCCAAAGTTAACCACCATCTCTTTAGTCTTAGTTGTGTTCAGGATGAGACAGTTCTCTTCACTCCAGGCACAAAAGGCACTGGTCAAGTTCCTGTATTCCTCCTCCTGCCCGTTCCTTACACATGCCACAATCGCTGTATCATCTGAATATTTCTGTACGTGGCATGTGTCAGGATTATAGTTAAAGTCTGATGTATACAGGGTGAAGAGGAACGGGGCCAGAACCGTTCCCTGTGGGGCTCCAACATTGCACACCACTGTGCCAGAGACACTGTCCCCCAGCTTGACAAACTGTGGTCGACCCGTCAGGTAGTCGTATATCCAGGAGATAAATATGGAATCCACCCCCATCTTCTTAAGCTTGTCATTCAGAATCAGGGGTTGGATGGTGTTGAACGCACTTGAGAAGTCGAAGAACATAATCCTCACATAGCCACCGGGTTTGTCCAAAAAGGAGTAGATCCGGTGCAGCATGTAGAGGACTGCGTCATCCACCTCAATGTTCTCCTGGATGACCAATGTGTTCAAGTTCACCAGCACATCAGGGGCAACCTATGGTGGAAATTTACGGTGCAAATTTAACCAACCGATCTGCACATCTTTGGCACGTGGAAAGAGACAAAAGCACCTGGAGGAAACGAGCTTGGTCGCAGGGAGAACATGCAAACTCCACACAGCCAATAGCCCCAGGTCAGATTGAACCCAGTACTCTGGTGCCATGAAACAGTGGCTCTACAAGCCGTGCCACTGTGCTGCATCCTGCTGGAAGCCCAAGGAAACCTCCAGTTGCTCTTATAGATATTAAGCTCCAGACCGACACTTAAAGCAGGTTTGACTTGTAAGTAATTCCTGCAACGGTTATGTTAAATACCATGTGGTCATGTTTTTGTGTTATACACATTACTGAACAATGAAACGTCTAGATAGAGTGGATGTGAAGAGGATGTCTCCACTAGTGGGAGAGACTAGGACCAGAGGGCACCGTCTTGGAATAAAATGGCGTTCCTTTAGAATTGGAGATGAGGATTTTTTTTTTTAGCCAGAGCATGGTGAATCTGTGGAATTCATTGCCTCTGTGGAGGCCACGTCATTTGTAATATTGTTAAAGCAAAGATTAATAAGTTATTGATTACTAAGGGTGTCACAGGTTACGGGGAGAAGACAGGAGATTGGGGTTGAGAGGGAAAGATAGATGGAATAGTGGAACAGCCTCAATGGGCCGAATGGCCTATTTCTGCTCCTATGCCTCATGATCCTACACTGCTTCCAAAGATCATTTCATTAATTTAAGTTAAGTAAGATAATTGGTGCAAGAACAGAGATAAAAGGTGTAGAAGATTTTGAGGGATATGGGCCAAACGTGAGGGATGAGGCATATTGGTCGGCATGGACGAGTTGGGCTGAGAGGCCTGTTTCTGTGCTGTATGACTCTATAACACTATGAGACAGCATATGAAAGGGATATCAGCGTAAACAGTAAAACAAACAGTGCTTCAAGCAATTTATTTTTGATGTACAGTGTTAACTCAATAGCAATAAAACAACTTCTGATAATGGCTTTTTTTTTAAACAGTATACAATTTATTCCCAATAACATGCTGTACAAACTGGAAACCAGCAAAAGTATTCATCTCACACTGTGATGTATTTGTGAATGCTGGGCACATCAAAGGTTGTAGCAACAATTGTTTTAAGTGTGCTCTTTTCCTCCTCAAATGGCCAACGTATAATCAACATAATTGTATCATTAAACCTTTGGGCAATATTAGATCTTTGACCGTTAAAGAATAATTGCAGCTTTTATTATTTTTCTTGGAATAAATGATTTGTACCATGGGCCCATAACAGCCAATTGCTCTCAATGAAAATCGAAGTAAATGCTTATTTGATTTTAACAATTGCCCTACAACTTTTGCCTTTATCTTTTAATTACAGCTCAGGTTTCAAGCCCAGCTGTTGAGGCAGAAGCAAGTCAAATGGAAGAAGAACTCAGTGTAACAAGGACCCAGATGAAACTAAGTGGTATGTGGATTCAACCACCGATCCTCCTACCAACATACAAACAGAGCACGATTAGATTAGTAAACTAAGCTGTGATGACCTACAGAACGTTAGCTGTGAAACTTTGTGTGGGGGGGTGTATATAGCAATCAGCAGTATAGGAATCAGTTTGCACTCAGAAAAATGAATGTTGGCGTGCAGGGAGGGCAAAGAAGATTACTAAAATCAGCCCTGATTGCTTGTACTGTAGTCACTAATGTCCTCCCTGCCTGCTACAGTAGCTGTAATTATCTGATGCCTATCAGAAGGTCCATCACTATGTTAGTTAATGGTGATCACAAGCTCGTAACGAGAATGTACACAAGAAGGAGCTAGTTAGCGGGGGGGGGGGGTTAGTTAGAGGTGCCTAAAATTGGAGAATCCAATATTCATGCAGTTGGGTTGTAAGCTACTCAAGCTGAATATGAGCTGGCTCGGACTCCATGGGCTCAATAGCCTATATAACCATATAACAAACAGTGCTTGTTTGACTCCTCCAAAATCTTTAAGAACTATACAAGTGACAGAGGCAGAACATGAGTAACACGAGCAAAGATCAGGGCGGCACGATGGTGCAGCATCAGAGGCCCGGTTTCGATCCTGACTACGGGTGCTTGTTTGTACGGAATTTGTACATTCTCCCCGTGACCTGCATGGGTTTCTCCGGGAGCTCTGGTTTCCATCCACACTCCAAAGACGTACAGGTTTGTAGGTTAATTGGCTTGGCTAAATTGTATTATGGTCCCCAGTGTGTGTAGGATAGCGTTTGTGTGCAGAGGTCGCTGGTCGGCACGGACTCAGTGGGCCAAAGTTTCTGATTCCATGCCATATCACTAAACTAAACTAAACTAATCATTGATGATTCACTGAAGGCCAATGTATCAATTTAAAGACATGCTTTACCTCTTGGGAGATGAGAAGCTTTTGGAGGGAAATGAAAGCTGGAAGAGGAATGCTCTTACAGCAGGATTTCCCACCGGTCCCAATGTAGGATTTTGAGCCAAAATGTTGATCATTCCTTTCCCCTTCACGGATGCTGAGTTCCTCTGGCAAATAGTTAGTGGTTCCAGATTCTAGCATCTGCAGTCCCTGGACATGTGTCCCCAAACAAATTATTTTTCCTGCAGGAGGAAGTCACAAGTGGCAGGCAAATGTTACTTGACCACTCTTAACTAATCTATACCCACCTGTAGACACAAGGAACTGCAGATGCTGGTATCTTGCGTAGCACACAAAGTGCTGCAGTAACTCAGCGGGTCAGGCAGCATCCGTGGAGGACATGGATAGACGATGTTATGGGTTGGTACCCTTCTTCACCTTTTGATGTCCTCTAGAGAAGCTGAGTTACTCCAGCACTTTGTATTTTACACCCGTTTGTAGTTTATTTGCAACCCCCCTCAAGTATGCTGTCCAACCCATATTTGCATCTTCATCAAACCTGGGTGCATTACAACTGGCCTCTGCATCCATGTCATTAAGCCATTGTAAGCAACTAGACTGGTCCCTGCAATTCCCCATCCATACAGGTCAACAACACCCCAAACCTGAATTATATTCTCCTGCATGCCAGAGGTTGAGGGGAGACTAATAGAAGTAAATACAATTATGAGCGGCTTTACCAGGGAAGACATTCAAAACCTTCTTCCCAGAGTTAGAACAGTAATGGCTAGAGGGCACAGCTTTAAAATGAGAGGTGAAAAGTTTAAAGGAGATGTGACAGGTTTTTCACACAGAGGAAGGTGGGTGCCTGAAACGACTGCCAGGGAGTAGTGGTGGAGACAGATATAATAGTGGCATTTAAGAGGGTTTTAGATAGGCACATGGACAGGGCCGGCCCTAGGCCGATTGGACCGATTTTTCCAAATTGGGCCCCGCGCCCTAGGGAGGCCCCGCGTTAATTTTCCGTATTTCATATGGAAATACAAATTCGCTTTGTTAAATAAAGATGAAAAAAAAAACATTTGCCATACAGATTTTTTTACAAAACTTACATGGTTTTGTACATGGAATACAGGCGCTGTACGGCTATCAGACACAAACGATGTGTTAACGACTGTAGCACTTGTGTTAACAAGTCGTTATCCAATGCGTCATCAATGCATGGATCCACATTCCTCAGTAAATGTGTAATTGTGTTTTAGAAGAAGTATTAATGACGCTGCGTTCCTTTGAATACAATTCACGCGGCGTCATTAACACTTCTTCAAAACATAATTACATTTTACTGAGGAATGTAGATTGATGCATTAATGACACATTGAATTTCTTAAAACTCACCATCATGAGCAAAGATCTTATAGCTCCGCTATAAGATCTTTGATCATGAGTGAGAACTTCTTCTTGGTCTGCAGCAGGTTGGTCATTCAATTTACCTACCGACCCACGTTGTGTCTCTCTGTCTTTCGCTCTCTCCCTCCCTCTCTCTCCCGTGCGCTCTCTCTCTCCCGTGCGCGCTCTCTCTCTCTCCCGTTCCCCACCTCTCTCTCTTGCTCTCTCGGCATTCCCGGAATCATTGACGTTTTGCGGTAGACAACAATGCTGGAGAAACTTAGAGGGCGAGGCAGCATCTATGTAGCGAAGGAAATATGCAACGTTTCGGGTCGAAACCCTTCTTCAGACCCGGCTATTTCCTTCGCTCCATAGATGCTGCCTCACACCGGCTGAGTTTCTCCAGCATTTTTGTCTACCTTCGATTTTCCAGCATCTACAGTTCTTTCTTCGACGTTTTGCAGTGATGGCTGCATCTGCGGTTTCTTTCTGTTGGGGGCGGGAGGGGTGGAGTCCTGGCCCGTGGCGGCTCTTGATAAGTGATATTTTCCCTCAGCGGGTGCTGCCTTGCCCACTGAGTTTCTCCAACACTCTGTGTTTTTTGTTTGGCTCTGAAGTTGAAGGTGGACCCCCCTGTGTCTACCTTCAACTCCCTGTCTGTGGTGGCTCAGCGGGACGGGCAGGGGCTCTCGGGAGAGGGTTGCGCTTCTGGTCGAGACCCTTCTTCAGACAATCACAAGTACTCTCACCGACGAGAGTTCAGTTCAGTCTGAAGAAGGGTCTTCTCTCCAGAGTCGCTGTGTTCCTGTCCTGCTGAGCTACTCCAGCTTTTCTCTATCTTCAATTTCCGAGTTAGATAAAATTGCAGACTTGATTTTTAAAATCTCAAAATATTGTAACATTGCTGGAAAATGTACCTGCATCTTGGAGGCCGAAGGTTAGGTTGTTAGCCAAGAAGGATAGACTTCGTTATCCCTCAGTACAGCAACATCAAGAACGATGTTGGTGTACTGAGGTATAGCCAAGTCTATCCCTCATTGCTAGCAGCTGATGGGAAGCGGCCACAATGCGGTGGCGCCCGCAGCGGTGAGTGAGTGTTACTGGCATGAACCCGACCCCCTCCTTCTCAACGCTCATTCCCTCCTCGCAACTTTACCCCTGGCTAGACTCCCCACACGCTGTGAAAGGAACTCTCCCCCGAATTGTCATGTTACTCACGACACGTGACTCATTTATAATTATTTATTTATATTTCAACAACAAAAATTCCCAATTGGGCTCCGCACCTCCTAAGGCCGGCCCTGCACATGGATATATAGGGAATGGAGGGATATGGATTACATCCAGATAGTGGTGATTAGTTTAACTTGGCCTAATGTTCAGCACAGACATTGTGGGCTGAAGGGCCTGTGCTGTACTGTTCTATGTTCTGTGTTCTATTTATTCCATTGTTATGTTTCCTATTGCTATAATTTTACCCGCAAAACATATGACAGGTCATTTTCTTTTTTGACGTTAATTGCAGTACCTTAAGCTTTCAGAGAATTCCAGTTCTTGTTTGTCTACAGACTAGAACATCCAAGAAAAATAGCAGATTAAATGTGTAGGAACTGCAGATGTTGGTTTAAACTGAAGAGAGACTTAAAAAGCTGGAGTAACTCAGCGGGACAGGCAGCATCTCTGGAGATAAGGAATGGGTGACGTTTCAGGTCAAGACCCTTCAGTCTGAAGAAGGGTCTCGACCCGAAACGTCACCCATTCCTTATCTCCAGAAATGCTGCCTGTCCCGCTGAGTTACTCCAGCATTTTGTGTCTAAAAATAGCAGATTAGTTACGCGAGTTCCCTTTCACACATTCCCGTTGACTTTGCCCGGTAGTGATTCGCTGGATGCCCCGCATTCACATCTAGATTCTAGCTTTCTCCCTGCTGCCAATGTCTGATTCATTCATCTTTGGTTCCCTGTTTACCTTTTCATCTTTTCTTGGCTATCACAGGCCCACTTGCTCCCTTCCAAACCCCAAGGCCAGTTCTGAAATCTTCAATACCACTCCCTTGGCTGCAGATCCCAGGATTGACGATCAGCTTAAAATGCTGAACTCAGGCTAAGAAATATTATATTGCGGTTAAATAATTTAAAATACGTTGACAATAAATAAATGAATTTGGGTATTGACTTATTAAGTTTCAGAGCCATTTTCAGCAATCCGAAATGCCATTAACAATTGCCTCATCTCATTGATTTAAAACATTTAAACTCATATAAAGCGGAGCGATAATTAGCAATTTGCTATCTTACATTTGCTGTGTACAAAGAATAAAGGCTATATGGAAACGATTACATGATTGTAATCTCATTGTGAGGTTCAAATAATGTCATAAACCACCAGTCATTTATATCTCTTAACCTGAATCCCTGAGGGAGATTGCAAGCTTGAAATCATTCCAATCTTTCTTTTAAAAAGAATCAAACAGTTGTTGCTGCGTGGCCCACGCCAGTTGCCTGGGGTGTAGAGCACAGGTTGTGATTTTAGCTGCTAATCTATCCTAACCCCTTAAGGTACCGCTGTAGTGACCCTGTGAGGATATGATCTAAGTAACCCGATCCAGGTAATTTGAACATCTGGGAAGCTCCTGGGGTGATTTAGAGGTCACGGTGTTTGCTTGTAAGTTCAGGGCTTCAGATCAAAAGAATTCCACATAAAAATGACTAGCATAAACTGTGACAGGAATAAGAGGTTATATAAAAACAGAAAGCAATGGAAAAATCTCGGCAGGCCAAACAGCATCCATGGAGAGCGAAAGAGTTATGCCCCTGTCCCACTTAGGAAACCTGAACGGAAAACTCTGGAGAGTTTGTGCCCCACCCAAGGTTTCCGTGCGGTTCCCGGTTCCCGGAGGTTTTTGTCAGTCTCCCTACCTGCTTCCACTACCTGCAACCTTCGGCAACCACCTGCAACCTCCGGGAACCGCACGGAAACCTTGGGTGGGGTGCAAAGTCTCCAGAGGTTTCCGTTCAGGTTTCCTAAGTGGGACAGGGGCATTAATATTTCAGATCCAGGGTCTTGCATATATGAGGCGGCACAGTGGCGCAGCTAATAGTGCTGCTGCCTCGTAGCGCCAGAGACTCAGGTTCGATCCTGACCTCAGGTGCTGTCTATGTGGAGTTTGCACATTCGCCCTGTGACCGCGTGGGTTTCCTCCGGGTGCCACGGTTTCCTCCTACACCTCAAAGCCATGTGGGTTTGTAGGTTAATTGATCCTCTGTAAATTGCCCCTAGTGTGTAGGAAGTGGATACAAAAGTGGGACTATGTAGAACTAGATAGACACAACATGCTGGAGTAGCTCAGCGGGAGTTGTAGACTGTAGCAGGAATGTAGAACTATTGTGAACAGGTTATCAATGGTCGGCGTGGATTCAGTGGGCTGAAGGGCCTGTTTCCAGGCTGTATCACAGAAGTTGGTGGATAATTGGGCAGAAAGCAGTCACCTTGTTGACCCATGGTCACATTAGAATTGTTTGCATTCTTCCCTGTGGCCTGACCTTCCCACAAACCCCAATCCCACTCAATATGCTTTGTGGTTCATCTCTTCACCTCTCAACAGGCTTCATGGTACACACTTGGATCTTAATTCCATATCACAAACGGCACCAATGGAATTTCACCGGCTTAATGGTTATCTAACATTCTCAGCAGCTGCCTCTCTCCTTCAGTCCTGCTGCCCCCTTCCACATCTTCAGAAGGCTCGCCCTATAAAGCCATCCTTTCCAACCACCATCCTAACGTCGCCAATTCCTTCTCTCCATAGATGCTGCCTCACCTGCTGAGTTTCTCCAGCATTTTGTATCTACCTTCGATTTTACCAGTTCTTTCTTGAACAGTGGCACAGCGGTAGAGTTGCTGCCTTACAGTGCCAGAGACCCAGGTTCAATCCTGATTCTAGGTGTTGTCTGTACTGAGCTTGTATGTTCTCCCTGGGACTGTGTGGGTTTTCTCCGGGTGTTCCGGATTCCTCCCACGTTCCAAAGATGTGCAGGCTTGTAGGTCAATTGGTTTCTGTAAATTACTCCTTGTGCGTAGGGTAGTACTAGTGTATGTGTGATCGTTGTGGCGGCAGGGACTAGGTGGGCCGAAGGGCCTGTTTTCATGCTGTATTTCTAAACTAAACTGAATTAATCCAAACTAAACTAAACTAAACTAAACTATATTTGGTCGTCCCCATTCTGAGCTTGTTGAACTACATTGATTTTGCAATTCAGTGTGACCCATATACCAATGAATATATATATATATACACACATAAATAAACAGATAAAGTGCAATGGGCTATTATGTGAGAAGCACAAATTGCTTCAGGTTCTTGCACAGGGCTCCAGTGCCTTCCGCACCCAGTGTCATGGGGCACACAGCAGGCACTTGACAGAGTGTCCCTGTATTGTGACTGCCCCAGAACTCAGAGCATCACTTGTGTAGGAAACAACTGCAGACGCATAAATCAAAGATAGACACAAAATGCTGGAGTAACTTAGCGGGAGTTGTAGAATATAGTGGGTAATGTAGAACTGGTGTGAATAGGTGATTTCTGTGTCTATCAGAGGATCACCCCATAGGTTAAATTCCCAGATCAGTGCCAATTGCAAGCGGTATTCCTCCCAATGACCTCCAGTCCCCCTCGCTCACTGCTTCATCTTCCTGCCCCACCGCACAGTCCATCTTCAAAGCTGGATAACATGAACGCATCCTAGGAATGGCTTGTTGTCTCATCTAGAAACATAGAAACATAGAAACATAGAAATTAGGTGCAGGAGTAGGCCATTCGGCCCTTCGAGCCTGCACCGCCATTCAATATGATCATGGCTGATCATCCAACTCAGTATCCCGTACCTGCCTTCTCTCCATACCCTCTGATCCCCTTAGCCACAAGGGCCACATCTAACTCCCTCTTAAATATAGCCAATGAACTGGCCTTGACTACCCTCTGTGGCAGGGAGTTCCAGAGATTCACCACTCTCTGTGTGAAAAAAGTTCTTCTCATCTCGGTTTTAAAGGATTTCCCCCTTATCCTTAAGCTGTGACCCCTTGTCCTGGACTTCCCCAACATCGGGAGCAATCTTCCAGCATCTAGCCTGTCCAACCCCTTAAGAATTTTGTAAGTTTCTATAAGATCCCCTCTCAATCTCCTAAATTCTAGAGAGTATAAACCAAGTCTATCCAGTCTTTCTTCATAAGACAGTCCTGACATCCCAGGAATCAGTCTGGTGAACCTTCTCTGCACTCCCTCTATGGCAATAATGTCCTTCCTCAGATTTGGAGACCAAAACTGTACGCAATACTCCAGGTGTGGTCTCACCAAGACCCTGTACAACTGCAGTAGAACCTCCCTGCTCCTGTACTCAAATCCTTTTGCTATGAAAGCTAACATACCATTCGCTTTCTTCACTGCCTGCTGCACCTGCATGCCCACTTTCAATGACTGGTGTACCATGACACCCAGGTCTCGCTGCATCTCCCCTTTTCCTAGTCGGCCACCATTTAGATAATAGTCTGCTTTCCTGTTTTTGCCACCAAAATGAATCTACTGTGACTAACACCCACAGCTTGCAAGTAAAGAGGGAATGGTGGTGAATCTGTGGAATTATTTGCCGCAGAAGGCTGTGGAGGCCAAGTCAATGGATATTTTTAAGGCAGAGATCGATAGATTCTTGATTAGTACGGGAAGAAGGCAGGAGAATGGGGTTAGGAGTTTACACATCTGCCATGATTGAAAGGCGGAGTAGACTTGATGGGCCGAATGGCCTAATTCTACTCCTATTCCATGTGACATTATGAATAACATTGGTGGATAATTTCTGTTCTTAGAACATAGAACATGGAAGATAGAAGATAGGACAGAGAACAGTACAGCAGAAGACCAGCCCCATCAGCCCACAAGGGATGTGTTGAACATCATGCCAAGACCAATTCAAATCTGCCTGCATGTAATCCATAACCATCCATTTCCGGAATATCCGTATGCCTAATCTAAAAGTCTCTTAAATGCCACTATCATATCTGCCTCAACCACCACCCCGAGCAGCATGTACCAGGCACCTATTAGTCTCTGTGTAAAAGAAACTTGCCCCACACACCTCCTTTAAATTTTGCTCTGCTCATCTTAAAGCTCTGCCCTGTAGTATTTGATCCGGGAAATCTTTCTTGGGTACACAGATCCATTTTCTCCTCCCCATTGCCTGAACAATGGAAGTCTGAAAATATTGCAATTTGATCTTCCCATCTTGAATTTTGCGCACTGTAGTTTTGCCCATTGACTTAACTTAAGCCATTCACATCCATTTGTAACTTGTTTCCATCTACAGAATGTGCAGGCATAACCCTGGGTTCCGAATGTCTAACTTATTAAATTCACACGCCCAATCTACAAATATTCAATCCTACGAATGGCGGAACTTGATTTCCTTCTCCTTCCACTTTTAGTAATTGATTGTTCTCATCAGTTTTGAGTGTTCCATGCAATGGAGGTCTACCGATATGAAAACAATGTGTCATATATGCTGGAAAACTGACATAAAAGCAGGAGCTGCAGGAAAGACTCAGCAGGTCAGACATCAATGGTGAATAAAGAAGCAGAGCTGTTGTTGTCAGATCAGTAACTTTTAACTGACATTGAAAAGCTTAGAGATGCAATAGATACTGAGGCTGGTACAAAGGCAGGGAAAGGTTCAAGATTCAAGAGAGTTTATTGTCATGTGTCCCAGATAGGACAATGACATTCTTGCTTTGCTTCAACACAACGGAATATAGTAGGCATAAATAAATACAGAGCAGAACAGAACAGATCAGTATGACCATATACCAATGAATAGTAAGATTAAACGAGAACTTACCAGTTTGAAGTTTGATCTTTATTTTATGAGGAGTTACGATGAGGGATTACGTGAAGACACCGTCCAGCATGCATACGCAACATTCTTCAAAGCAGCGGTGTGAAATCATAGACAACAGTAGATGAAATTAACATAGTAAGATAAGAAGAACTAGAATACCAGTTGACCTTTATGATAGAGGGCGGGAGGGGAGGGCACGTAATCCCTCATCGTAACTCCTCATAAATTAAAGATCAAACTTCAAACTGGTAAGTTCTCGTTTAATCTTACTATTTTACTTTGTGAGTGACTACGTGAAGATTTTAAAGATCTGTGATTTCATGCCGTGGAACGAGTCCATGCTTCACTCACTGCCTTAGTTGACCAGGGGAGGAAGTATGTTATCGTATTCAGACATGAATAATGACAATAGTAACCTCCCTCGCCCGGGAGGAACTATGAACAGAACTTAACATAGAGTTCGTAAATACCCCCCCATCTGGTAATGGGTTAGTACTAAATGTGTGGAAAATTGCTAGATTGACCATCCTGCAACCGCTAGGATGTGGTCCCGCTAACTACCATAACCCTGCTGATGAGGTTGTTACAGCCTTGGTGGAGTGATTTGAAATGTCAGTATTTACTCCTGTATAAGCCAGACCCATAACCACCTGAAGATGGTCTGAAGTGATATCTTCTTTTGACGCTAGATGTAACTAACAATATTGCTAGTTCAGAGTCTCTAGGCTCTAGTGATCTAACATTCTGGTGTAGATGTGTGAACATACACAATCGAAGGTTCATGGGATATGTGAACATCTAGTTTGAGATCTGGTGCCCCTGGTCTATACTGCTTGACTAAGTCATAACATAAGTGTTATTTAGTCAGCAGATATAATCATCCTATCCAGTTAACGTTTATGTAATGACTGGACCCGTAGTGCTGCATGCAGGGCTATGAGCATAACCACTTATAAGTGAGTTAGCCCAAGGACAGGGATGTAGCTGGAGCCCTTCAGTGAAGCGACGTAGCACAACGTTAACACCCCATATCTCTGCGTCCCTAGGCCTGGGAGTTTTCGAGTTGCAGATTTCCTTCATAATCTAGAGCTCAGAGGGTGACCCCCAGAATGGATTCTACTCCTCTCAGCCAGTATGATGAAGCACTTAGGTATGGTAGATGGCACTTTAGACATCATGATTTGTCAAGCCCTCATACGAGCCTGAACTACAAGACGTCAGTCATCCGTGCCGAATATGTAATATAATTATAAAACAAATACCTCCCATCTCCTTAAGAGGAAATATTGATATTTATTGGTGCTATCCCTGCGATCTGCAGCGAGCACGTTCATGGTTGGTTTAACAACCCCAGCTGCAGAAACGGTCTTCTCAGTCTCTGTAAGTCAAAGAATTGATTATATCATGCTGAGGACGGTTTCCCGCGTCACGGCTAGACCAATACTTGTGTTTAGAATAACCATATATGGTTTTATCATTCCCCACATCAGTGGGAACCATGGCTGGCTAAGCCCGGCAGGCACTATAAAAATGCCTGAGGCGGGAACTTGCTGAATTTTGCAAACCCGTCTGATGAGGCAGAAATGTAGGAAGACATAAAAGAACATTCCTCCTTAGTGTAGCTAGAATGTAACCAACGCTACCGATATGCCACATATTTTCCACTGGTGATTGCGCCTGGATGCAAGCTGCTTGGTCTTTAATGTTCACAATGTATTTTAATACTTTGTGATCCAACACCCATATTGTGTATCGTAATGAGGTTTGGGTAAACTATCACCGGATATTTTGACTTGTTTGCACCCATGTAAACAGACATTTTCCACCACCGAAGTGTATCAACTTGGACTAGAGCATGCAGATTAGGCATATTCGCATAACCTTTAATCCACAGAATGCACCCAGTGTCTATAGGTAGTTGATACCATGTATCTGAGGAATTGGTAACTCTCCCATCCACATCTGCAACTAGATGGCATGAGCAATTTCTCATCCTGAACAATAGCATCAGTTTGTAATTTAACTGAAGATTTGCTGATTTAGGGGAATAGCATAGAGCTGGTAACAATGACCACATGGTACTTGAGTGCTTACTTCTTTTGCATGCTGTATAGTTCTGATTGTGCAAAGGCCTAAATAGCACAGCTGTAAGCCAATTATACTTGATGAACAGAAGGTTGCTTGATCAGTTTTGTTACAGGCTTCAATTAATTCCAATCCCTTACCTCAGGGCGGAGTCCCAGACGATTAAATAGAATTAAAGGTAATCCCAATCATCAATAATTTCAGTTGGTATCAATTTAAATTTATCTGGACAGATGAGAACCCAATTTCTCAAATGGGTTTTGTGGCTGATACAGTTAACTTAGCAAAAATACAGCATTTAATCTCATCCCGATAGTTCTTAACAATATTTTTTAACTCTGAGCAGCCGAAGCACTCATTTAGTAAATAACCTGGGAGCTGAAGTTAGCCTATTTTGCAATGTTTTAACTGTATCATTGCCCCATCCAGTTAAATTTTAGATATTTCCAGTGCCCTGTGAATGAAGCTGACCCCATGGGAATTAATAGTCATGAAGTTTCAATGTCTATGCTGCACATGCGAGTTGGGCTTGTTGATAATAAACATGCCTCATTTGTCATAATAGCGAGCCTGCCTAAAGAGGCAACTCCAGCCATATTCCGAGACTGTCTCGCCTGCACTTTGCAGTATAAACTAAACTCATCCAACCTTCTTGTAAATGGTCCACAACCCCACGTTTCGGAAAGAACCAGAGCCACCTACCGTTATGGCTACCGGTGGTTTTATGGTAAGCCCAAAAGGCCCCCGATGCGGGTACGATTTCCATCCTTGATTGGGGCGTAGGGCTGCTGGTGTATGTGGACCCATGTCTTTCCAGGTGCATGGTAACTCCCAGCCAGCACATGTTCCTCGGACATGCTTCCAAGTTCAGAGTCAGTTGCCAACTGACTCCTCGCACTCACCTTCGCAGAAGTGAGTTTTGTAGGCAGCCCTGAAAAGGGTGTTGCCACAGGCTCTCGAGGAGACCTGCGCTGATATGGCCCTCCCTGGCCAATTAGGATGGGTAAAACGTCCGAGGACGAACCCATGTCGGAGGGGACCCTCCTGGCCTGACTTCAGTCTAGGCCTTTCAGTCTCCTGTTTTAGCTGTTACCCTCCTCGGGCAGCCGGAGTCTGAAGTCGCCGCCGGCTACCCGCTCTTCTGCGGTCCTAGCCGTGTCTTCCACACGGTCCCCGTAGCTGGGGTGTCCCCCAAGCACGATTCTACCCGCGGTCTTCCACACGGTCCCCGTGGCTGAGGTTTCCCCCATGCACGGATCTACCCGCAGCTTTTGCACGGTCCCCGTAGCTGAGGTTTCTCTCAAGCACGGTTCTGCCCGTGGTCTTCCACACGGTCCCCGTGGCTGTGGTTTTCCCATGGCCCCCGAGGCTGGGTTATTCGTGGTTTTCCCGTGGTCCCTGAAGCTGGGTTACCCGTGGTTTTCCCGTGGTCCCTGAAGCTGGGTTACCCGTGGTTTTCCCGTGGTCTCTGAAGCGGGTACCCGCGGTCTTCCCCCGGTCC